>NC_135806.1:141383749-141637814 GCF_964213995.1 Mustelus asterias | reverse complement strand
CTCCCAACACCCCCACCCAAGCACCACCCCTCCCCCCTCCTCCCCACCCCCCAGATCTCTGTGTTGTGATCTTCATTGCGATGTGACACTGGCTGTGTGCCAAGGGAAGGATTTTGTTGCAGTGACAATTCCCAGAGTTTCGACACAATTATCTAACACTTAACTGCCAATCATTAACACGGGAAAAAGGTTCCTTCCACAAAGAGAGCAGATTGTTTTCCGTGCAAAGGGACCTGGGGGTCCTTGTGCATGAGACGCAAAAGCCCAGTCTGCAGGTACAACAGGTGATCAAGAAGGCAATTGGGATGTTGGCCTATATTGCGAGGGGGATAGAATATAAAAGCAGGGATGTCTTGATGCACCTGTACAGGGCATTGGTGAGGCCGCAGCTGGAATACTGTGTGCAGTATTGGTCCCCTTATATGAGGAAGGATATATTGGCATTGGAGGGAGTGCAGAGAAGGTTCACCAGGTTGATACCGGAGATGAGGGGTTTGGATTATGAGGAGAGGCTGAGGAGATTGGGTTTGTACTCGTTGGAGTTTAGAAGGATGAGGGGGGATCTTATGGAGACTTATAAGATAATGCGGGGGCTGGATAGGGTGGAGGCGGAGAGATTCTTTCCACTTAGTAAGGAAGTTAAAACTAGAGGACACAGCCTCAAAATAAAGGGGGGTCGGTTTAAGACAGAGTTGAGGAGGAACTTCTTCTCCCAGAGGGTGGTGAATCTCTGGAATTCTCTGCCCACTGAGGTGGTGGAGGCTACCTCGCTGAATATGTTTAAAGCGCGGATGGATGGATTCCTGATCGGTAAGGGAATTAAGGGTTATGGGGATCAGGCGGGTAAGTGGTACTGATCCACGTCAGATCAGCCATGATCTTATTGAATGGCGGGGCAGGCTCGAGGGGCTAGATGGCCTACTCCTGCTCCTATTTCTTATGTTCTTATGTTCTTATGATATGCAGAGTCGCTGCACTCAGATTCGTTTTAACTTGTTCAAGTAACTTCTGTTGGCATGAATAAACTTGCGGTGAGGATTGTGAATGTGTCCAACTAAAGAGGAGGGGGTGTGGGGGGGTGCCGGGGGGGGGGGGGGGGGGGGGGGGGTGGTGGGTGGTGATTCTCTATCCGGCAGAATGAATCTCCCTGTTCCTCAACACCCCCACTGTAAAATCATCACCCAGATCCACCATGGGGTGGCACGGTGACACAGTGGTTAGCGCTGCTGCCTCTCAGCGCCAGGGACCCGGGTTCGATTCCCGGCTTGGGTCACTGTCTGTGTGAAGTCTGCACATTCTCCCCGTGTCTGCGTGGGTTTCCTCCGGGTGCTCCGGTTTCCTCCCACAGTCTGAAAGACGTGCAGGTTAGGGTACATTGGCCGTGCTAAATTCCCCCTCAGTGTACCCGAACAGGCGCCGGAGTGTGGCGACTCGGGGACTTTCACAGTAACTTCATTGCAGTGTTAATGTCAAGCTACTTGTGACACTAATAAATAAACTTTTAAAAGAAGGCTTCATTCCTCCCTAATTCTGGGATCTCTGCACCCTTCTTCCTCTCTTCAATATCCCTGATTATTCCGGCATGGTGGCACAGTGGTTAGCACAGCGCCAGGGACCCGGGTTCAATTCCCGCTTTGGGTCACTGTCTGTGCAGGGTCTGCATGCTCTCCCCGTGTCTGCGTGGGTTTCCTCCAGGTGCTCTGGTTTCCTCCCACAGTCTAAAGATCATAGAATCCCTACAGTGCAGAAGAAGGCCATTCAGCCCATCGAGTCTGCACTGACCACAATCCCACCCAGGCCCGATTCCATTACCCTTCAGTTCCTGCCACTGAGCCAATTCTGGATCCAACTCGTCATTTGCACTTGGATCCCTAAGCTTTTTACTTTTCTGACCAGTCTGCCAGGTGGGACCTTGTCAAAAGTTTTACTAAAATCCATGTAATCTGCCTCATTAATGCCAAGTTATTAAGTGTCCTCTGGTCCTTTGGCACCATGTCTACAGTAAGAGTTTTAACAACACCAGGTTAAAGTCCAACAGTTTTATTTGGTAGCAAATGCCATTAGCTTTCGGAGCACTGCTCCTTCGTCAGATGGAGTGGATATCTGCTCTCAAACAGGGCATACAGAGACACAAAATCACGTTAGATGTACAGGTTAGGTGAGTAACTTGATTTTGTGTCTCTGTATGCCCTGTTTGAGAGCAGATATCCACTCCATCTGGCGAAGGAGCAGCGCTCTGAAAGCTAATGGCATTTGCTACCAAATAAACCTGTTGGACTTTAACCTGGTGTTGTTAAAACTCTTACTGTGTTTACCCCAGTCCAACGCCGGCATCTCCACATCATGACTATCATGTCTACAGCCAGAAAGGATTGAAAGATAATGATTAGTGCCCCCTGCTATTCCTCCCGAACCAATTTTATCACTCTGGGATACATTTCATCTGGGTCTGGTGATAGATACTAAAACATCTATTTTTTGTTCTCAGACAAAAGATATTGTACATTCCTCTTTGTCAAATACAACGGGGGGGATCTTCTGGCCACGCTCGCCCCAAGGCTGGGAAATCCTGCCCGTAGTCAACGAACCTTTGCATGATCCGTGTACCACTCGCTACGATTCCCGTGGTGGGCAACACGGGAAAGTTCCACCCAATGTCTGTATCAGTTCCCCCACAGATACAAAGTATTCATTAAGAACCATACCTACATCTTCTATCTCCACACACAGGTTACCTTTTACCTTATCTATTCCCTTGCTCTGTGTGTTAATAATACACTTTTGGATTCTACTTGCCAATATCTTATTGTGGTGAACCATCGTTGGTTCACCACTGGGGTTTGTTACTATGTTACTGTTGGGCTAGGGTGTTGTTACTGTGGGGGTTGTACTATGTTGTTGGGTTAGGGTGTTTACCTGTTATAAGAGTTATCATGGCACATTCCAGTGGGGTCCCGCCTCCGGTGGCGAGGTATAAGACCCCCTGCTCCGGCAGGACCCCTTCAGTCTGAACTGGTGTATTCGTGTTAGTAGTTCCATTGTTACTTTATTAAAGCCTTCAATACCGAAGCCTTGGTTCCATGTGCTTATTGACGCGCATCACTTATCATGCCCTTTATTAGCTTAGGTGTACAGCTTAGGTGAGTAGGCCGTGCTAAATTGCCCCTTAGTGTCAGGGGGACTAGCTAGGGTAAATGCATGGGTTATGGGGATAGGGCCTGGGTGGGATTGTGGTCGGTGCAGACTCAATGGGCCGAATGGCCTCCTTTTGCACTGTCGGGATTCTATGATTTTTAACTGCTTCACTAATGGCAGCCATGCCTTCAGCTTCCTGGACCCTAAGGTGTGGAACACTTCCCCACCTCCCACCTCTTGTGGAACTGGCTCCCGGGTTATATTACAATGAACCGGTGCCTTATCCACACAGTAATGATGAGAATTCCCCTCCACCCTCAAACATCAGAGCATTTACTCTTCCGAGAACTTAATAACCAACTTTACGGAGCTCTGGGCAGACTGCACTTCAACACAACACCTTGTTCAGAAGGGTAGCCACTATACACTGCAGCAAATGCAGAACCCAACTGAAGCACAGCAAGCTCCCATAAACAGCAACATGATAATGAACAGATCATCTGCTCTTTGTGATGCCGATTGAGGGATAATTACATGGGGGGGGCGGGCGGGGGTAACTCTCCTGCCCTCATGGGGCCAAGACTGGCTTTCACTTCCTCTGGCAGTGCAACACTCCCTCAGTACTACACTGGGAGTGTCTGTTTGCATGCTGAAGTCCGTGGGCAGGGAGTTTAACCTTTGACCTGGAGGTGAGAATAGGTGCGATACTCACATGTTTAAGTGAGTTACTGAGTAATGAGATAGAGCAAACCACAGACTGCGCAGGATTCACCAAGGGACCCAAGCAACAAAGGACCCCAGCGACCAAGGACCCCAGCGACAAAGGACCCCAGCGACAAAGGATCCCAGTGACAAAGGATCCCAGTGACAAAGGATCCCAGTGACAAAGGACTCCAATGACAAAGGATCCCAGTGACAAAGGATCCCAGTGACAAAGGACCCCAGCGACAAAGGATCCCAGTGACAAAGGACTCCAATGACAAAGGATCCCAGTGACAAAGGATCCCAGTGACAAAGGACTCCAGTGACAAAGGATCCCAGTGACAAAGGACCCCAGTGACAAAGGGCCCCAGCAGAACATTGTCGCTGGTTTCGGATAGACTGGGAGGTGACACGCAAAGTGGGGAAATATCTTAAATATGAATTGATTTAGTGAAATGTGCAGGAGTGTGTGGAGGTGGGAACGGATGTAATGGTGCAATGCAGAGGGGGGGAGAGGGGACAGAATGTCAGCCTTGACTGGCACCTACATTCAAAGTGAATTTCAAATCGCTCTATTGCCTCACCACTCTAATAGAATGATAGATTAGCATGGTGCAGAATGTTGCCATTCGGCCCATTGACTCTATGCTGGCTCTTTCAAAGAGTGATCTTGTTAGGTGGATTAGCCATGCTAAATTGCTCCTTAGTGTCAGGGGGATTAGCAGGGTAAATACATTGGGCTACGGGGTAGGGCCTGGGTGGGAATGTGGTCGGTGCAGACTCGATGGGCTGAACGCCCTCCTTCTGTACTGTAGGATTCTATGATTGTCAGTCCTGCTTCCCCGTCCATTCCTTACATCCCAGCATCTTTCCTCTCCATCCAGTACTTATCCAATTTGCTTTGGAATCTGTTTCCGTGACCTTTATTAGGACGTGAATTCCAAATCTTAGCCATCTCTTATGTAAGAATTGTTTTTCCTTGAGTCACCTCCAGTTCCTTTGTCAATCACCGAAATTGGTGTCCTTTAGACAATGGAAACTATCCAAATCCTTCATGGTTTTAAACACCATTAACCTATCTCCCCTGAGCCTCCCTGTGACCTCCTCCAGCCCAGTGATGCCCGGAGATCACTGACTCCTCTGGACCTGGCCTCACAGGTAATAAGTGCCTGCTGTCTCCTGATGCTCCAACAACCCAATACACGCATGATCTAACAACCCGTTAACCCTTCCCGTGTCTCTTTACATTCAGCTAATTCTTTTGAAGACTCCTGGCAATGTTGCCATTGATGCGCGATATAACACACGAGAGGCGTGATGTACTCGGGAAATAAGGCTTTTATTGCCAACAATAACAGAGCTACCATATACAGTACACGATCCCAGACTAAAGGGTCACCAGGCAGAGCAGTGACCTTTATACCTCTCCCAGGAGGCGGAGCCGACTGGGGTGTACCATAACAACTATATTAACAGGTAGAACAGCCCAATCCTAACCCCAACAGTAACATATATACAGACTCATAGTACTGGCCAGACCATGGCTCAGCACTACCTAGTGGGAACCAACAATGGTTCACCACAGCCATCACATGACCTGTCTCCGCCCATAAGACCATAAGACATTGGAGCAGAATTAGGCCACTCGGCCTATTGAGTCTGCTCCGCCATTCAATCATGGCTGATATTTTTCTCAGCCCCATTCTCCTGCCTTTCCCCCATAACCCCGATCCCCTTATTAATCAAGAGCCTATCTATCTCTGTCTTAAAGACACTCAATGACCCGGCCTCCACAGCCTTCTGCGGCAAAGAGTTCCACAGATTCACCACTCTCTGGCTGAAGAAATTCCTCCTCATCTCTGTTTTAAAGGATCATCCCTTCAGCCTGAGGTTGTGGCCTCTGGTTCTAGTTTTTCCTACTAGTGGAAACACCCCCTCCACGTCCACTCTATTCGCAGTATCCTGTAAGTTTCAATAAGATCCCCCCTCATCCTTCTAAACTCCAACGAGTACAGACCCAGAGTCCTCAACTGTTTCACTCCACCTCTGCACCACCACCATTGGCCCCCACCATTCCAGCCAATCAGGAAATGTATACAAAGCCTAAAAAGCAAAGGCAGAGAGTGCTCTGCCCTCTCCCTCAAGGCGGGTATAAAACAACCCGAGTCACTATTTCCAAAGAAGAGTTCTCCGCTGAATAATAATTATCCCTCAATCAATATCCCATAAAACAGAGTCACCTGCTTAATATCCGATTGCTGTTGGTGGGAGCTTGCTGTGCACAAATTGTATTTTTTGCGGTGACTACACGATGTCCCATTGAGGGGATGGCCATTGATGGCCATTCTGCCCATCGAATCCACATTAACTCTCCAACAGAGCATCTTATCCAGCACAAGCACTCAGTCTGCAGATTTGCCATGGCCAATCCACCTGTACATTGTAGTATAAACAACAGGTGATAGAACTCACATTAAGGGTTGTAAGTTAATAAAGAGCTTCAGTTATCAATCGTAAATCAATCCTGTGGTTCCTCATGGATTAGGAATTCCTTTAATTATATTGCAGCCTCACTGTTCATTTCAGCTCCCAGGCCAGGTACAGCACGGGATTAGATACAGAGTAAAGCTCCCTCTACACTGTCCCCATCAAACACTCCCAGGACAGGTACAGCCCGGGGTGAGATACAGAGTAAAGCTCCCTCTACACTGTCCCCATCAAACACTCCCAGGACAGGTACAGCACGGGGTTAGATACAGAGTAAAGCTCCCTCTACACTGTCCCCATCAAACACTCCCAGGACAGGTACAGCCCGGGGTGAGATACAGAGTAAAGCTCCCTCTACACTGTCACCATCAAACACTGATGTGGAGATGCCGGCGTTGGAGTGGGGTAAACACAGTAAGAAGTTTAACAACACCAGGTTAAAGTCCAACAGGTTTATTTGGTAGCAAAAGCCACAAGCTTTCGGAGGGCTGCTCCTTCGTCAGGTGAGTCAGAATTCTGTTCACAAACAGGGCACAGAGACACAAACTCAATTTACAGAACAATGGTTGGAATGCGAATACTTACAACTAGTCAAGTCTTAAAGGTACAAACAATGTGACTGGAGAGAGCACCAAGACAGGTTAAAGAGATGTGTATTGTCTCCAGACAGGACAGCCAGTGAAATTCTGCAAGTCCAGGCAAGCTGTGGGGATTACAGATAGTGTGACATGAACCCAAGATCCCGGTTGAGGCCACCCTCATGTGTGCGGAACTTGGCTATCAGTTTCTGCTCAGCGACTCTGCGCCGTCGTGTGTCGTGAAGGCCGCCTTGGAGAACGCTTACCCGAATATCAGAGGCCGAATGCCCGTGACCGCTGAAGTGTTCCCCCACAGGAAGAGAACAGTCTTGCCTGGTGATTGTCGAGCGGTGTTCATTCATCCGTTGGCGTAGCATCTGCATGGTTTCCCCAATGTACCATGCCTCGGGACATCCTTTCCTGCAGCGTATCAGGTAGACAACGTTGGCCGAGTTGCAAGAGTATGTACCGTGTACCTGGTGGATGGTGTTCTCAGATGAGATGACGGCATCTGTGTTGATGATCCGGCACGTCTTGCAGAGGTTGCTGTGGCAGGGTTGTGTGGTGTCGTGGTCACTGTTCTCCTGAAGGCTGGGTAGTTTGCTGCGGACAATGGTCTGTTTGAGGTTGTGCGGTTGTTTGAAGGCAAGAAGTGGGGATGGCCTTGGCGAGATGTTCATCTTCATCAATGACATGTTGAAGGCTCCGGAGGAGATGCCGTAGCTTCTCCGCTCTGGGGAAGTACTGGACGACGAAGGTACTCTGTCCACTGTGTCCCGTGTTTGTCTTCTGAGGAGGTCGGTGCGGTTTTTCGCTGTGGCGCGTCAGAACTGTCGATCGATGAGTCGAACGCCATATCCTGTTCTTATGAGGGCATCTTTCAGCGTCTGGAGGTGTCTGTTGCGATCCTCCTCATCCGAGCAGATCCTGTGTATACGGAGGGCTTGTCCGTAGGGGATGGCTTCTTTAACGTGTTTAGGGTGGAAGCTGGAGAAGTGGAGCATCGTGAGGTTATCCGTGGGCTTGCGTTATAGTGAGGTGCTGAGGCGACCGTCCTTAATGGAGATGCGTGCGTCCAAGAATGCAACCGATTCCGGAGAGTAGTCCATGGCGAGTCTGATGGTGGGATGGAACTTGTTGATGTCATCATATAGTTCTTTCAGTGATTGTTCACCATGAGTCCAAAGGAAGAAAATGTCATTGATGTATCTAGTGTATAGCATTGGTTGAAAGTCCTGTGCGGTGAAGAAGTCTTGTTCGAACCATCAAACACTCCCAGGACAGGTACAGCACAGGGTTAGATACAGGGTAAAGCTCCCTCTACACTGTCCCCATCAAACACTCCCAGGACAGGTACAGCACAGGGTTAGATACAGAGTAAAGCTCCCTCTACACTGTCCCCCATCAAACACTCCCAGGACAGGTACAGCCCGGGGTGAGATACAGAGTAAAGCTCCCTCTACACTGTCTCCATCAAACACTCCCAGGACAGGTACAGCATGGGGTTAGATACAGAGTAAAGCTCCCTCTACACTGCCTCCGTAATTTTGGCTGCTTTGTCTTGGTTGGTGTTGAGCTTCCTGAGTGCTGTTGGAGCTGCACTCACCCTGTCCACTCACCTGAAGAAGGGGCTTAGTGCTCCGAAAGCTTGTGTGGCTTTTGCTACCAAATAAACCTGTTGGACTTCAACCTGGTGTTGTTAAACTTCTTACGGAGCTGCACTCATCCAGACATAAGAAATAGGAGCAGGAGTAGGCCATCTAGCCCCTCGAGCCTGCCCCGCCATTCAATAAGATCATGGCTGATCTGAAGTGGATCAGTTCCACTTACCCGCCTGATCCCTATAACCCCTAATTCCCTTACCGATCAGGAATCCATCTATCCGTGATTTAAACATATTCAACGAGGTAGCCTCCACCACTTCAGTGGGCAGTGAATTCCAGAGAATCACCACCCTCTGAGAGAAGAAGTTCCTCCTCAACTCTGTCCTAAACTGACCCCCCTTTATTTTGAGGCTGTGCCCTCTAGTTCTAGTTTCCTTTCTAAGTGGAAAGAATCTCTCCATCTCTACCCTATCCAGCCCCTTCATTATCTGATAGGTCTCTATAAGATCCCCCCTCAGCCTTCTAAATTCCGACGAATACAAACCCAATCTGCTTAGTCTCTCCTCATAATCAACACCCCTCATCTCTGGTATCAACCTGGTGAACCTTCTCTGCACTCCCTCCAAGGCCAATATATCCTTCCGCAAATAAGGGGACCAATACTGCACACAGTATTCCAGCTGCGGCCTCACCAATGCCCTGTACAGATGCAGCAAGACATCTCTGCTTTTATATTCTATCCCCCTTGCGTTCTATGTTCTATATAGGCCAACATCCCATTTGCCTTCTTGATCACCTGTTGCACCTGCAGACTGGGTTTTTGCGTCTCATGCACAAGGACCCCCAGGTCCCTCTGCACAGCAGCATGTTGTAATTTCTTTCCATTTAGATAATAATCCAATTTGCTATTATTATTAGACAAGCGGAGAGTATACCTTACACTGCTGACCTTCTGCCATGTTGATGGTGGACAGGCTTTATGGAGTCAGGAGAGTTACTCACTGCAGGATTCCCAGCCTTTGACCTGCTCTGATAGCTACAGTATTTATATGGCTCGTCCAGTTCAGTTTCTGGTCAATGATTTGACTTATTATTGTCACATGTATTAACATACAGTAAAAAGTATTGTTTCTTGCGCGCTATATAGACAAAGCATACCGTTCATAGAGAAGGAAAGGAGAGGGTGCAGAATGTAGTGTTACAGTCATAGCTAGGGTGTAGAGAAAGATCAACTTAATGCAAGGTAGGTCCATTCAGCATAGTGGGGGATTGAACGATTGCAATGTCATTGAATGTCCTGGGGTGAAAAAACATAGAACATTACAGCGCAGTACAGGCCCTTCGGCCCTCGATGTTGCGCCGACCAGTGAAACCAATCTAAAGCCCATCTAACCTACACTATTCCAATATCATCCATATGTTTATCCAATGACCCTTTAAATGCCCTTAATGTTGGCGAGTCCACTACTGTTGCAGGCAGGGCATTCCACGCCCTTACTACTCTCTGAGTGAAGAACCTACCTCTGACATCTGTCCTGTATCTATCACCGCTCAAATTAAAGCTATGTCCCCTCGTGCTAGCCATCCGAGGAAAAAGGCTCTCACTGTCCACCCTATCTAATCCTCTGATCATCTTGTATGCCTCTATTAGGTCACCTCTTATGGTTAGATCCTCTCTTGTTGCAGATGGTCATTGGCTTGTGTGAACAAAGAACAAAGAACAGTATAGCACAGGAACAGGCCCTTTGGCCCACCAAGCATACACCGATCACGTTGTCCTATCTAGACCAACCGCCTGTATCCCTCTTGTCCTCATCTGTTCATGTGAATATCCAGATAAGTCTTAAATGTTGCTAACATTTGTCCATCTCAACCACCTCACTGGGCAGTGCATTCCAGACCCCACCACCCTCTGTGTAAAAAACTTCCCCCGCACATCTCCACTGAACCTTCCCCCCTTATCTTGAACTTGTGCCCCCTTGTAATTGTCATTTCTGCCCTGGGAAAAAGCTTCCAACTGTTCACCCTATCTCTGCTCCTCAAAATTTTATAAACTTCTATCAGGTCGCCCCTCAGCCTCCGTCTTTCTAGAGAGAACAATCCCAGTTTATTCAATTTATACTCGATGTCCGTCCGATGCCATATGCTTCCTTCACCACCTTTTCCACCTGTGCTGCCACTTTTATTGATCTGTGGGCCTGTACTCCCAGATCTCTCTGTGTGTCGATGCTCCTGATGGTTCGACCATTTCTTTTGTAGCTCCCACCTGAATTGGATCGACCAAAATGCATAACCTCACATTTGTCTGAATCAAATTCCATCTGCCATTTCTCTGCCCAATTTTCCAGCCTATCCATATCCTGCTGTATTCTCTGACAATCTTCATCACTGTCCGCAACTCCAGCAATCTTATTATCATCCGCAAACTTGCTAATCAGGCCAGTTACGGTTTCTTCCAAGTCATTTATATATATATATTACAAACAGCAGAGGTCCCAGCACTGATCCCTGCGGAACACCACTAATTACAGACCTCCATTCAGAAAAACACCCTTCCACCGCTACCCTCTGTCCTCTATGGTGGTGTGAATGTTATTTGTCATCTGTGAGGCTAAATCTCGGTCTTGTCTGTGTCTTGCTGCATTTGGACATGGACTGTTTTCATTATGTAAATGTGACTCTAAATCCTAAATGAACAATGATGTTCTGATGAGGAACACAAGATAACAAATTTAGGACCAAATGTTTCACACACAAAGAGGAGTCCATGGCATGGAGTCTGGGTGAGACTCAAGGAGATGAGAACCCTTCACTCTTTCACAAAGCCGTGTTGGAACTCCTAATGCAGTGCTGAGGGAGTGCCGCACTGTCAGAGGGTCAGTGCTGAGAGAGTGGCGCACTGTCAGAGGGTCAGTACTGAGGGAGTGCCGCACTGTCAGAGGGTCAGTACTGAGAGAGTGGCGCACTGTCAGAGGGTCAGTACTGAGGGAGTGCCGCACTGTCAGAGGGTCAGTGCTGAGAGAGTGGCGCACTGTCAGAGGGTCAGTACTGAGGGAGTGCCGCACTGTCAGAGGGTCAGTACTGAGGGAGTGCCGCACTGTCAGAGGGTCAGTGCTGAGGGAATGCTGCACTGTCAGAGGGTCAGTACTGAGGGAGTGCCGCTCTGTCAGAGGGTCAGTGCTGAGAGAGTGGCGCACTGTCAGAGGGTCAGTACTGAGGGAGTGCCGCACTGTCAGAGGGTCAGTACTGAGGGAGTGCTGCACTGTCAGAGGGTCAGTACTGAGGGAGTGCTGCACTGTCAGAGGGTCAGTACTGAGGGAGTGCCACACTGTCAGAGGGTCAGTACTGAGGGAGTGCTGCACTGTCAGAGGGTCAGTGCTGAGGGAGTGCTGCGCTGTCAGAGGGTCAGTACTGAGGGAGTGCCGCACTGTCAGAGGGTCAGTACTGAGGGAGTACCGCACTGTCAGAGGGTCAGTGCTGAGGGAGTGCCGCACTGTCAGAGGGTCAGTACTGAGGGAATACCGCACTGTCAGAGGGTCAGTACTGAGGGAGTGCCGCTCTGTCAGAGGGTCAGTGCTGAGGGAGTGCCGCACTGTCAGAGGGTCAGTACTGAGGGAATGCCGCACTGTCAGAGGGTCAGTGCTGAGGGAGTGCCGCACTGTCAGAGGGTCAGTACTGAGGGAGTGCCGCACTGTCAGAGGGTCAGTGCTGAGGGAGTGCCGCACTGTCAGAGGGTCAGTACTGAGGGAGTGCCGCACTTTCAGAGGGTCAGTACTGAGGGAGTGCTGCACTGTCAGAGGGTCAGTGCTGAGGGAGTGCCGCACTGTTAGAGGGTCAGTACTGAGGGAGTGCCGCACTGTCAGAGGGTCAGTACTGAGGGAGTGACGCACTGTCAGAGGGTCAGTACTGAGGGAGTGCCGCACTGTCAGAGGGTCAGTACTGAGGGAGTGCCGCTATTTTTTTGGCTGTGTGTTTTTGGATGTCCTGATTTTGTGACAGGCGCTATCTAAATGAACATCTAAATTTTATCGTGTGAAGGACAGCTGGAAACAAGCAAATCCATCACGCTGCATTATATCATACACTGTACACAATTACAATATTTCAAAAATCCCCACATATCTAGGTTTTTGACTAACATACACACATGGAGCTTGTAAGTGCTTTGGAAATATCATTTAAATGGAGAGAGATTGTGGAACTCGGTATTAAAGTAAAGTTTATTTATTGAATAAATAATAAAGTTTACTTATTAGGTAGACAGAGTGGTGAAGAAGGCATTCGGCATGCTAGGTTTCATCGGTCAGAACATTGAATACAGGAGTTGGGACGTCTTGTTGAAGTTGTACAAGACATTGGTAAGGCCACACTTGGAATACTGTGTACAGTTCTGGTCATCCTATTATAGAAAGGATATTATCAAACTAGAAAGAGTGCAGAAAAGATTTACTGGGATGCTACCGGGACTTGATGGATTGAGTTATAAGGAGAGGCTGGATAGACTGGGACTTTTTTCTCTGGAGCGTAGGAGGCAGAGGGGTGATCTTATAGAGGTCTATAAAATAATGAGGGGCATAGATCAGCTAGATAGTCAATATCTTTTCCCAAAGGTAGGGAAGTCTAAAACTGGAGGGCATAGGTTTAAGGTGAGAGGGGAGAGATACAAAAGTGTCCAGAGGGGCAATTTTTTCACACAGAGGGTGGTGAGTGTCTGGAAACAAGCTGCCAGAGGTAGTAGTAGAGGTGGGTACAATTTTGTCTTTTAAAAAGCATTTAGACAGTTACATGGGTACGATGGGTATAGAGGGATATGGGCCAAATGCAGGCAATTGGGATTAGCTTAGGGGTTTATAAAAAAAGGGTGGCATGGACAAGTTGGGCCGAAGGGCCTGTTTCCATGCTGTAAACCTCTATGACTCGATTAGTCACAAGTAAGGTTTACATTAACACTGCAATGAAGTTACTGTTAAGTTCCCCTAGTCGCCACACTCCGGCGCCTGTTCAGGTCAATGCACCCTAACCAGCACATCTTTCAGACTGTGGGAGGAAACCGGAGCACCCGGAGGAAACCCACGCAGACACCGGGAGAACGTACAAACTCCACACAGACAGTGACCCGAGCTGGGAATTAAACCCGGGGGGGTTGAGGGGTGGTGGATAGTTTAAAAATAACGGGGTCCCATTTAAGAGGGTGATGTGAAGAGCTCTTTTTTCCCTCAGAGGGTGATTAGTCTTGGGAACTCTTCCCCACGGAGCGATGGAGGCTGGGTCATATTTAAGGCAGAGTTGAACAGACTTTTGACTGAGAAGGGAGTCAAAGGTTATCGGGGTGGGTGGGAAAGTGGAGTTGAGATCACAATCTGATCAGCCATGATCTTACCAAATGGGGGAGCAGGCCCGAGAGGCCGAGTGACTTTCACCGTATTAGTTTCTTTATACGTGGGTGGGATTGTGGTCAGTGCAGACTTGATGAGCTGAATGGCCTCCTTCTGCACTGTAGAGATTCTATTAAAACTGGGTAAAGTTTCGTTTCTATTGCTTGGGAGGGGACGATAAAGCATTTTGAGTTTAAAGGAAAGTCCCTGTTTCACAATCACTGCTCTGAAATTGGGAAATAATCTCCAGCAAATCACTGCCATCTGGGATACACTGCCTGATAGAGTGCTTGATGCAGACTAACCGGCAGCATTCAAAGGGAACTGGGAGGAGTGGACGTACCAGTATTGTTACTTAACTGTCCCAGGGTAATTCCCCAGGATTCTGCGTTTGTATCCCACCATGGAGGCAATGGTCTAGTGGTGTTATCGCCAGACTATTCATCCAGAAATTCAGCTAATTTTCTCGGAGCCGGGTTTGAATCCCGCCACGGCAGATGGTGGAATTTGAATTAACAAAAAAAATCTGGAATTAAAGAATCTACTGATGACCCATTGTCGATTGTTGGAAAAACCCATCTGGTTCACTAATGTCCTTTAGGGAAGGAAATCTGCCGTCCTTACCTGGTCTGGCCAACATGTGACTCCAGAGCCACAGCAATGCGGTTGACTCTGAACTGCCTTCCAAGGGCAACTCGGGATGGGCAATAAATGCTGGCCAGCCAGCGACGCCCATGTCCCACAAATGAATAAATTAAAAAACGGCAGATGGTGAAATTTGAATTCAATAAAAAATCTGGAATTAAAAATCTAAGGATGACCATGAAACCAGGATTGCTGCCTGTGCCACGGGAGGGTGAGGGCAGGAATGGAGTGAGGTGGAGGATGAATGTGTGGCTGAGGGACTGGTGCAGGGGGCAGGGATTCAGGTTCCTGGACCATTGGGACCTCTTTAGGGGCAGGTGTGACCTGTACGCAAAAAACAGGTGGCACTTGAATCCCAGGGGGACCAATATCCTGGCGGGAAGGTTGGCAAAGGCGACTGGGGAGAGTTTAAACGAGATAGGTTGGGGGGAGGGGATCGAGATGAGGTGTCTGGGAGCGAGGAAGTTAGCTCGCAAACAGAGAAGGGTTATAGACGGTGTGTGGTGGACCTCAGTTGTGCCTTTGTCCTATATGGACCACCGTTGTGTGTGCTTGTCATACCTGGACACATCCCCTTCCAGTTTGGTTCCTCCCCTCGGCACCTAGTATAAAGGTGGCTGTCTCCTCCCCCTTGTTCAGTCCAGGTTGGTTATTTGTTGGGATCTGCTCCTGATTCTGTTGTGAATAAAAGCCTACACTTGTATTGGCACACTGGTAGTCTTTCGCCTGATTGATAGCGCATCACAGTGCAAGAGGGAGGATGGACGGGGGATAGAGAAGGGGAGAGCTCAGACCAAAGGATTGAGATGTGTTTACTTTAATGCCAGGAGTATAGTGAATAAAGTGGATGAGCTCAGAGCATGGATCGATGCCTGGAAGTGTGATGTGGTGGCCATTACGGAGACTTGGATGTCTCAGGGACAGGACTGGATACTCCAGGTGCCGGGATTCAGATGTTTCAGGAAGGACAGGGAGGGAGGCAAGAGAGGGGGTGGAGTGGCACTGCTGATCAGGGATAGTGTCACAGCTGTAGAGAAGGTGTATGCTGTGGAGGGATTGTCTACAGAGTCTCTGTCGGTGGAAGTTCGGAGTGGGGAGGGGTCGATCACTTTGCTGGGAGTTTTCTATAGGCCGCCCAATAGTGACAGGGAGGTGAAGGAGCAGATAGAGAAACAGATCCTGGAGAGATGCAGTAATCACAGTAAGAAGTCTCACAACACCAGGTTAAAGTCCAACAGGTTTATTTGGTAGCAAATACCATAAGCTTTCGGAGCACTGCTCCTTCGTCAGATGGAGTGGATATCTGCTTTCAAACAGTGCACAGACACAGAAATCAAGTTACAGAATACTAAATACTCATCTGAATACTTATCCACTCCATCTGACGAAGGAGCAGTGCTCCGAAAGCTTATGGTATTTGCTACCAAATAAACCTGTTGGACTTTAACCTGATGTTGTGAGACTTCTTACTGTGTTTACCCCAGTCCAACGCCGGCATCTCCACATCATGAGATGCAGTAATAGCAGAGTTGTTGTGATGGGAGACTTTAATTTCCCAAACATAGATTGGAATATCCCTAGGGTAAGGGGATTGGATGGGGAGGAGTTCGTTAGGTGTGTTCAGGAGGGTTTCCTGACACAGCATGTGGACAAGCCTACAAGAGGAGAGGCTGTACTTGATCTGATGCTGACCAATGAACCTGGACAGGTGTCAGATCTCTCAGTGGGGGAGCATCTTGGGGATAGCGATCATAACTCTATCTCCTTTATGCTTGCATTGGAAAAAGAGAGGATCAGGCAAGCTAGGAAAGCGTTTATATGGAGTAAGGGGAAATATGAAGACATAAGGCAGCAAATTAGAGGAGTAAATTGGAAGGAGGTATTCTCGGGGAAATGTACTGAAGAGAGGTGGCAGTTTTTCAAGGAATGTCTGTCTCGAGTTCTACAGGACAACGTTCCGAGCAGACAGGGAGGAGTTGGTTGGTTAAAGGAACCGTGGTGCACGAAAGCTGTGCGGGACCTAGTCGAGAAGAAAAGGAAAGCGCACAAAAGGTTCAGAGAGCTTGGCGAAGATAGGGATCTAGATGAGTATACAGCTTGTAGGAAGGGACTAAAGAAGGAAATTAGGAGAGCCAGAAGGGGTCACGAGAAGGCCTTGGCAGGTAGGATTAAGGAAAACCCAAGGCATTCTATAAATATGTGAAGAGTAAAAGGATGAGACGTGAAGGAATAGGGCCTATAAAAGGTGAAGGTGGGAAAATCTGTACGGAACCAGTAGAAATGGCAGAGGTGCTTAATGAGTATTTTGCCTCGGTTTTCACAGAGGAGAAGGACCTGGGTGGATGTACTGCGGGCTTGCGGTGGACTGAAAAGATTGAGTATGTGGACTTTAACAAAGAGGTTGTGCTGGAATTTCTGAATGGCATCAAGATAGATAAGTCGCCGGGTCCGGATGGGATGTACCCCAGGTTACTGTGGGAGGCGAGGGAAGAGATTGCAGAGCCTCTGGCGATGATCTTTGCGCCGTCGATGGAGACGGGAGAGGTGCCGGAGGATTGGACGATTGTGAATGTGGTTCCTATTTTCAAGAAGGGGAACAGGGATAGCCCAGGAAATTACCGACCGGTGAGTCTAACCTCAGTGGTTGGTAAGCTGGTGGAGAAGATCCTGAGGGACAAGATTTATGAGCATTTAGAGAGGTTTAGTATGCTCAAGAATACTCAGCATGGCTTTGTCAAAGGCAGATCGTGCCTTACGAGCCTGGTGGAGTTCTTTGAAAATGTGACTAAACACATTGACGAAGGGAAAGCAGTAGATGTGGTTTATATGGATTTTAGTTTGATAAGGTCCCCCATGCAAGGCTTCTAGAAAAAGTGAGAGGGCATGGGATCCAAGGGGCTGCTGCCCTGTGGATCCAGAACTGGCTTGCCCAAAGGAGGCGGAGAGTGTGTATAGATGGGTCTTTTTCTAAATGGAGGTCGGTCACCAGTGGTGTGCCCCAGGGATCTGCTCTGGGACCCTTGCTGTTTGTCATTTTCATAAATGACCTGGATGAGGAAGTGGAGGGATGGGTTGGTAAGTTTGCCGACGACACAAAGGTTGGTGGGGTTGTGGATAGTCTGGAGGGATGTCAGAAGTTACAGAGGGACATAGATAGGATGCAAGACTGGGCGGAGAAGTGGCAGATGGACTTCAACCCCAGATAAATGTGTAGTGGTCCATTTTGGTAGGTCAAATGGGATGAAGGAGTACAATATAAAGGGAAAGACTCTTAGTACTGTTGAGGATCAGAAGGACCTTGGGGTCCGGGTTCATAGGACTCTAGAATCGGCCCCGCAGGTGGAGGAGGTGGTTAAGAAGGCGTATGGTGTGCTGGCCTTTATCAATCGAGGGATTGAGTTTAGGAGTCCGGGGATAATGATGCAGCTATATAAGACCCTCGTCAGACCCCACTTGGAGTACTGTGCTCAGTTCTGGTCGTCTCACTATGGGAAGGATGTGGAAAAGATTGAAAGGGTGCAGAGGAGATTTACAAGGATGTTGCCTGGATTGAGTGGCATGCCTTATGAGGATAGGCTGAGGGAGCTCAGTCTTTTCTCCTTGGAGAGACGTAGGATGAGAGGAGACCTAATAGAGGTATATAAGATGTTGAGAGGCATAGATTGGGTGGACTCTCAGAGGCTTTTTCCCAGGGTGGAAATGTCTTCTACGAGAGGACACAGGTTTAAGGTGCTGGGGGGGTAGGTACAGGAGAGATGTTAGGGAGAAGCTTTTCACTCAGAGGGTGGTGGGCGAGTGGAATCGGCTGCCGTCAGTGGTGGTGGAGGCAAACTCAATAGGGTCTTTTAAGAGACTCCTGGATGAGTACATGGGACTTAATAGGATGGAGGGTTATAGGTAGGCCTAAAAGGTAGGGATATGTTCGGCACAACTCGTGGGGCCGAAGGGCCTGTTTTGTGCTGTAGTTTTTCTCTGTTTCCATGTTTCTATGAAACCATTGTCAATTGTTGGAAAAACCCATCTGGTTCACTATTGTGATTTAGGGAAGAAAATCTGCTGTCCTTACCTGGTCTGGCCTACATGTGACTCCAAAGCCACAGCAATGTGGTTGACTCTTAACTGCCCTCTGAAATGGCTGAGTGAGACACTCAGTTTTATCAAACCCATAAAATGTTTCAAAGAAATGAAACCGAACGGACCACCTTATTACAGCCTTGATTCAAACATGGACCAAAGAGCTGAACTCCAGAGGTGAGGTGAGAGTGACTGCCCTTGACACCAAGGCTGCATTCGACTGAGTGTGGCATCAAGAAGGCCTAACAAATCTGGAGTCAATGGGAATCAGCGGGAAAGCACTCCACTGATTGGAGTCATACCTGGTACATAGGAAGATGGTTGTGGTGGTTGGAGGTCGATCATCTCAGCTCCAGGACGTCTCTGCAGGAGTTCCTCAGGGTAGTGTCCTTGGCCCGATCATCTTCAGCTGCTTCATCAATGAACTTCCTCCCTTCATAAAGTGTTCTTTGCCGATGATTGCACAATGTTCAGCACCATTCAGAACTCCTCAAATACTGAAGCAGTCCATGTCCAAATGCAGCAAATCCCCATATCCAAGTTTGGGCTGACAAGTGGCAAGTAACGTTCACGCCATACAAGTGCCAGGCAATGACCATCACCAATAAGAGACATTCTAACCACCGCCCCTTGACATTCAATGGCGTTACCATCACTGAATCCCCCACTACTAACATCCTGGGGGGCTATCATTGACCAAAAACTGAACTGGACTAGCCATATAAACACAGTGGCTACCAGAGGAGCCAGAAGCTAGGAATCCTGCCATGAGTAACTCACCTCCTGACTCCCCAAAGCCTATCCACCATCTACAAGGCACGAGTCAGGAGTGTGATGGAATACTCCCCACTTGCCTGGATGGGTGCAGCTCCAACAACACTCAAGAAGCTCAACACAATCCAGGACAAAGCAACCCGCTCGATTGGCACCACATCTACAAACATCCACTCCACTTCACCACTGACGCACAGTAGCAGCTGTGTGTACCATCTCCAAGATGCACTGCAGGAACTCATCAAGGTTCCTTAGGCAGCATGTTCCAAACCCATTACCATCTAGAAGGACAAGGGCAGCAGATACGTGGGAACACCTGAACCTGGAGGTTCCCCTCCAAGTCACTCACCATTCTGACTGCGAAATATATCACCACTCCTTCTTAAATTGGAGAACACTAATCTTTGAAGTGTTTCCCCAATTATAGGATTGTGACAGCTGATCAGGTCTTTCCCGGCTCGCTGCCTGTTCAGCTAATCCCACTCATAGAGTCATAGAGGTTTACAGCATGGAAACTCACCTGCTGTTTGCCCTGAAAATCTTTCCTCTTCGAACAATGATCCAATTCCCTTTTGGAATGGAATGTAGGTGAGGATGAGTAGAGTTGGAGGATGGATACCATTCCCTGCTGCAGAGAGCATGTTGTCTGCCCAATGCCTGAGTTAAGGATTTTCCCTGGGGGTGGAGTAAGAGTGGGAGAATTCAGTTATTCTCTTCCACCTGGACATCGATGGCATAGTTCGGCCTGGGAAAGAGGTTCCACTGGGGGAGTATAAACAGCCAGGGGCTAAATTAAAAAGCCAAACCATAAAGGTAACAATCCCTGGATTACTACCTGATCCGTGAGCAAATTATCATGGGGAAAATAGGAACATAGGAATTAGGAGCAGAAGTAGACAAATTCAGTTCTTCGAGCCTGCTCCTCCACTCAATCAGATCATTATGTGGAGATGCCGGTGTTGGACTGGGGTAAACACAGTAAGAAGTCTCACAACACCAGGTTAAAGTCCAACAGGTTTATTTGGTAGCACGAGCTTTCGGGGCACTGCTCCTTCATCAGGTGAGTGCACGATTTGTTTCACAAACAGGGCAGATATAGACACAAACTCAATTACAAGATAATGGTTGGAATGTGAATCTTTACAGGTAATCAATTCTTTACAGGTACAGACAATGTGAGTGGAGAGAGGGTTAAGCACAGGTTAAAGAGATGTAAATTGTCTCAAGTCAGGACAGTTAGTGAGATTTCGCAAGCCCAGGCAAGTCGTGGGGATTACAGATAGTGTGACATGAACCCAAGATCCCGGTTGAGGCCGTCCTCATGTGTGTGGAACTTGGCTATCAGTCTTTGCTCAGCGATTCTGCGTTGTCGTGTGTCGTGAAGGCCGCCTTGGAGAACGCTTACCTGAAGATCAGAGGCCGCATGCCCGTGACTGCTGAAGTGTTCCCCGACTGGAAGGGAACACTCCTGCCTGGTGATTGTCGAGCGGTGTTCATTCATCTGTATGGAACTTGTTGATGTCATCATATAGTTGTTTCAATGATTGTTCGCCATGAGTCCAAAGGAAGAAAATGTCATCGATTTATCTAGTGTATAGCGTTGGTTGAAGGTCCTGTTGGGCTTGTGTTTACGCCCTGTTTGTGAACCCAATCCTGCACTCACTTGATGAAGGAACAGCTCTCCGAAAGCTCGTGCTACCAAATAAATGTGTTGGACTTTAACCTGGTGTTGTGAGACTTCTTACTCAATCAGATCGTGGCTGATCTCTCCCTGGTCTCAAATCCACCTCCCCACCTGTTCTCCATAACCCTTTTCCTTTTTTATCAGAAATATATCTATCTCCCTCTTGAAACCATTCAACGATTCAGACTCCACCGCGCTCTGGGGCAGCGAGTTCCACAAATTCACCACCCTCTGTGAGATGTAGTTCCTCCTCATCTCAGTTTTAAATCTACCGCCTCTCAGCCCATACCTGTGACCTCTTGTTCTAGATTGCCCCGTAAGAGGAAACATTTGGTCTACATTTACTTTATCAATCCCTTTTAAAATTTTATATACCTCGATCAGATCCCCCCTCATCCTTCTAAACTCCAGTGAGTACAAGCCCAAACTGTTTAATCTCTCCTCATACGTCAACCTCTTCATCCCTGGAATCAATCTGGTGAACCTCCTCTGAACGGCCTCCAATGCCGCAACATCCTTCCTCAAATAAGGAGACCAAAACTGGACACAAAACTCCAGATGTGGTCTCACCTACACCCTATACAAATGCAACACTTTCATACTCCAGTCCTTTCATCTTTTTTATTACATGCTGCACCTGCATACCGACTTTCTCCGATTCATGAACACAGACACCCAGATCCCTCTGCCTGGACACATTTTGAATCTGCTTTCTATTTAGGTAATAATTTGCCTTTTTATTTTTTCTGCCAAAATGGACAACCTCACACTTCTCCACATTAAACTCCATCTGCCAAATTTTGGCCCATTCCCCTAGCCTATCTATATCCGTCTGTAGAATCTGTATATCCTCTTCACTGCCTGCTTTCCCACCTATTTTAGTATCATCCGTAAATTTTGCTACATTACACTTTGTCCCTGCTTGCAGGTCATTTATATAGATTGTAAAGAGTTGAGGTGCGAGGACTGACCCCTGTGGCACCCGCTAGTTACATTTCAGCAGCCAGAGAAGGACCCATTTATCCCAAACTTCTGCTTTCTGTCAGTCAGTCAATCCTCCATCCAATCTAGTGCTCTACCCCAATCCCCTGCGATCTCACCTTCTGGATCAGTCTGTTACGCGGCACCTTGTCAAACACCTTCTGGAAGTTTAGATATACATATCCATAGGCTCCTGATTGGTGAGTTAAATACCAGGCTCAAAGACTGGTCTGGGAGAAATGGGCTTTGGTTGATGGAGCCCCGGTACTAGCACTGGGGAAAGAGGGATCTGTATGACCAGCACCTGGACTGCACTAGGAGCAGTGCTCTGGTCAATCAGATGACTGGGGCTGTGGACAGGGGGGAGGTTCCAATTCCATGGGGAGGGAGTTTCTGTGGAGTGTTCCTTCATTATCTTTCAATTGGCGCCCTGAGCTTTCAAGAGCCCAAGTTGCTGACAGTGTGGGCTCATTCCGAACCTGCCGTACCAGCGCGGTGTCCTGCCCCTTCACTTTTTTCTCCGAGACGGGTTACACTCTGCTTCTCCTGCCCAAACTGACACTTTGAAAAAAAAATCGTAAAATTCCGCCCATTGGAACTGCCGAGTTTGCAAAGGGTTTTCCAGCTGTCAAGCAAATGCCCAGCTGTCAAGGAACTGTTAAGGAATTGTCCCGCTGTCAAAGCTGTTGAGGAAGTGCCCAAGGTTACTATGCGCTTTGGCATGGAGGGGATGAACAAAGACTGGTGGATGGAGAGCTCTGTTCTCTCTCCACAAATGCTTTGATTTGATTTGATTTGATTTATTATTGTCACATGTATTAACATACAGGGAAAAGTATTGTTTCTTACGCGCTATACAGACAAAGCATACCGTTCATAGAGAAGGTAACGAGAGAGTGCAGAATGTAGCGTTACAGTCATAGCTAGGGTGTAGAGAAAGATCAACTTAATGCGAGGCAGGCCCATTCAAAAGTCTGACAGCAGCAGGGAAGAAGCTGTTCTTGAGTCGGTTGGTACGTGACCTCAGACTTTTGTATCTTTTTCCCGAAGGAAGAAGGTGGAAGAGAGAATGTCCGGGGTGCATGGGGTCCTTAATTATGCTGGCTGCTTTTCCGAGGCAGCGGGAAGTGTAGACAGAGTCAATGGATGGGAGGCTGGTTTGCGTGATGGATTGGGCTACATTCACGACATTTCTTGCGATCTTGGGCAGAGCAGGAGCCATACCAAGCTGTGATACAACCAGAAAGAATGCTTTCTATGGTGCATCTGTAAAAGTTGGTGAGACTCAGACCTGCTCAGATTTTTTCCAGAATTTTCTGTTCTTGTTTCAGATTACAGCATCCAGTGTTTTGCTTTTGTCACAGAATAGTCTCAATGCAGAATGAAACCATTCAGCCCATCAAGTCTATGCTGACTCTCCCAATGAGAAATTCACTGAGAACCGCCGGGATCACTACCACTCGCAATTTACATGAATGCCAACAGGTTTATTTGGAATCACGGGCTTTCGGAGAGCTGCTCCGTCAGGAAAGCCCGTGATTCCAAATAAACCTGTTGGACTTTAACCTGGTGTTGTGAGACTTCTTACTGTGCCCACCCCAGTCCAACGCCGGCAACTCCACATCAAACTTACATGACTGATTTGGGCTTTTGGATCCAGATAATAACTTCTAAGCCTCCATTCTCATTATTCCCAATTCCCATTCTCCAGATTGCCATTGTCCCGCATTAACCCCCTGTCATATTCCGATCTCTCCGTCTATTATCTGTGTGACCAATGTGGGGTTGCGCTCCAGGGTCTCAACTGACATCCTACTCGACTCTGCCTGACTGCAATCTCCTCCTGGAATCCAGGATAGTCCTCGAGTAACTGGAAACAAACAACTGCAGCTGACAGAAATCAAAACCGAGAAGAGAAACTTCTGCAAACACTGGGAGGTCAGCCAACATGTGTGAACATGCTGTTCGACTGTTCTCGACAAAAACAACAAAAAGAAAATTAACTTCTGACTTTCCAAATCAGGAAAGGGCAGGGGTGTGGGCCAAGGTGAGATGCTCTTTCGGAGAGTCAGTGCAGACTCGATGGGCTGAATGGCCTCTTTCTGCGATGCAGGGATTCTACGGTTCTATGGAACTGAAAGAACGCTGATTGGTTTGATAGTGTAAATAATGCAGAACGGGACGAAGGACGAGTAACCAGTGGACACAGAGTTAAGGTGATGGCCTAGTGGTATTATCGCTCGACTATTAATCCAGAAACTCAGCTAATGTTCTGGGGACCCGGGTTCGAATCCCGCCTGGTGGTGGAATTTGAATTCAATAAAAAAATCTGGGATTAGGAATCTACTGATTTTTAATCCCCATAACTGTCATTATTTATCACCATGAAACCATTGTCGATTGTTGGAAAAACCATCTGGTTCACTAATGTCCTTTAGGGAAGGAAATCTGCCGCCCTTACCTGGTCTGGCCTACATGTGACTCCAGAGCCACAGCAATGTGGTTGATTCTCAACTGTCCTTGGGCAGCATTGGAAAAGTTTACATTTACACAGGGCCTTGCTGTGATCTGCAACACACTGTCTGAAAGGCTAATCACAGTAAGAAGTCTAACAACACCAGGTTAAAGTCCAACAGGTTTATTTGGGCTTTTGCTACCAAATAAGCCCGTTGGACTTTAACCTGGTGTTGTTAGACTTCTTACTGTGTTTACCCTAGTCCAACGTCAGCATCTCCACATCATGAAAGGCTAATGGCAGTGGGCAGGGTGTGAGAGTGATATAATGCTACTGTCACTGGGCTAGTTATCCAGAGTCCCAGTCTCTGGGGAACATGGGTTCAAATCCCACCATTCCCCCATATGGGGTTTGAATTCAATTAGTAATTCTGGGATGTAGAAACTCGCCCACTATCATCGATTGTTGTAAGAACGGATTGGGTTTAGAGAAAGAAATCTTCCCCCTGTGCTCGGAGTAGAAATACACCAATCAATAGCAAGTTGGCGAGGCCACAAAAACAGCAAACCAAGCGCTAGACCTTATCTCTTGTGGAAAATTGAATTGAAAAATGGGGAAGTTACGCTAAACCTGTATCAAATCTTGGTTAGACCACACGTGGAGTATCACATGCAGTTTTGTGCAGGCACGTTCTCCCCGTGTCTGCGTGGGTTTCCTCCGGGTGCTCTGGTTTCCTCCCACACTCCAAAGATGTGTAGGTTAAGTGGATTGGCCATGCTAAGTGCGCGTGGGGTGGGCCTGGGTATGATGCTCTTTCAGAGAGTTGGTGCAGACCTGATGGGCCGAATAGCCTCCTTCTGCACCGTAGGGATTCTATGATTCTGGTCACCATGTTATAAAAATGATATAGAGGCACTGAACACACCGCAGGGGAGATTTACAAGGATGATCCAGATATGTATGGGTATATATACATCAGGGAAGGATTGACAACTGGATCTCTTTTCTCTTGGGTGAAAGAAAAGGCTGAGGGATAACATAATATAAGTTTAAAATTTGATGGAATGGATATAGAGAGTTTCCTCTTGCAGGGAAGAGTATAACTAGAGGCTATCATTATAAGATAGCCATAAGAACATAAGAAATAGGAGCAGGAGTAGGCCATCTAGCCCCTCACGCCTGCTCCACCATTCAATAAGATCATGGCTGATCTGATAGTGGGTTCAGTTCCACTTACCCGCCCGCTCCCCATAACCCTTAATTCCCTTAATGGTTAAAAATCTATCTATCTGTGACTTAAACACATTTAACGAGGTAGCCTCTACTGCTTCATTGGGCAGAGAATTCCAAAGATTCACTACCCTCTGGGAGAAGAAGTCCCTCCTCAACTCTGTTCTAAATTGACTCTCTGTAATTTTGAGGCTATGCCGTCTAGTTCTTGTTTCCAGTGTAAGTGGAAATAACCTCTTGCTATTTTGGTGACTATTTTAGTCATCAAAATATCTAATAGGAAATTCACAGGAATTTCACCCAGAGAGTCGTGAGAACATAGACTTCACTATCAGAAGGAGCAGTGGAAGTGAATATTATCAATTAATTATGACCATTAAAATATAGAAGCAGAAGTAGGCCATTCAGCCCATCAAGTCTGCTCCACCATTCAATGAGCTCATGACTGATCTGATGTGATAATCTTCAACTCTACTTTCCCACCTTATCCCCATAAGCCTCGATTCCCTGAATGATTAAAAACCTTTCTATCTCAGCCTTGAACATACTTGGTCAGTACTGGACCAAGCTAGAGTCCCAGGCTAGCCACACCGACCCCCACCGACTTTGGCAAGGTCTGCAAGACACACCAGGCTACAAGATGAAGGCATGTAAAATCGCCGGCTCCAACACACCCCTCCCTGATGAGCTCAATGCATTCTATGCCCGTTTTGAGCAAGAGGTCAGCGAGAGCATGCCCTCCATCCTGGAAGCCCTGGATGAACCTGTATCTGGGGTCACCATTGCAGATGTCAGTGCAGCTTTCTCAAAGGTCAGCCCATGGAAAGCGACTGGTCTGGATGGGGTACCTGGATGTGCCCTCGATCCTGCGTGGATCAGCTGGCAGGGGTATTCGCAGACATCTTCAACCTCTCTTTACAACAATCTGAGGTCCCTATCTGCTTCAAGAAGACGACTGTCATCTCGGTACCTAAGAAAAACCAAGCAGCGTGCCTTAATGACTATCGGCCGGTGGCTCTGACATCCATCATTATGAAGTGCTTCAAAAGGGTAGTCATGGCATGAATCAATTCCAGCCTCCCGGACTACCTGGATCCTCTACAGTTTGCCTACCGCCGCAACAGGTCCACAGCAGACACCATTTCCCTGGCTCTGCACTCAACCCTGGAACACATAGATAACAAGGACACCTATGTCACACTCCTATTTATTGACTACAGCTCTGCCTTCAACACCATTATTCCCACAAACTCATCTCCAAACTCCGTGGCCTGGGCCTCGGCACCTCCCTCTGCGACTGGATCCTGAACTTCCTAATCCACAGACCACAATCAGTAAGGATAGGCAAAAACACCTCCTCCACGATCATCCTCAACACCGGTGTCCCACAAGGCTGTGTTCTCAGCCCCCTGCTATACTCCTTTATACACCTCTGACTGTGCGGCCAAATTCCCCTCCAACTTGATTTTCAAGTTTGCTGACGACACCACCGTAGTGGGTTGAATCTCAAACAATGACGAGACAGAGTACAGGAAAGAGATAGAGAATCTGGTGAACTGGTGCGGCAACAATAATCTCTCTCTCAATGTCAACAAAACGAAGGAGATTGTCATCAACTTCAGGAAGCGTAAAGGAGAACATGCCCCTGTCTACATCAACGGGGACGAAGTAGAAAGGGTCAAGAGCTTCAAGTTTTTAGGTATCCAGATCACCAACAACCTGTCCTGGTCCTCCAATGCCGACACTATAGTTAAGAAAGCCCACCAATGCCTCTACTTTCTCAGAAGACGAAGGAAATTTGGCATGTCAGCTACGACTCTCACCAACTTTTACAGATGCACCAGAGAAAGCATTCTTTCTGGCTGTATCACAGCTTGGTATGGGCTCCTGCTCTGCCCAAGACTGCAAGGAACTACAAAAGGTCGTGAATGTAGCCCAATCCATTACACAAACCAGCCTCCCATCCATTGACTCTGTCTACAATTCCCGCTGCCTCGGAAAAGCAGCCAGCATAATCAAGGACCCCACGCACCCCGGACATTCTCTCTTCCACCTTCTTCCTTCAGGAAAAAGATACAAAAGTCTGAGGTCACGTACCAACCGACTCAAGAACAGCTTCTTCCCTGCTGCTGTCAGACTTTTGAATGGACTTACCTTGCATTAAGTTGATCTTTCTCTACACCCTAGCTATGATGTAACACTACATTCTGCACTCTCTCTTTTCCTTCTCTATGAATGGTATGTTTTGTCTGTATAGCGCGCAAGGAACAATACTTTTCACTGTATGTTAATACATGTGACAATAATAAATCAAATCAAATTAAATTAACGCCCCAGCCTCTACAACCCTCTGCGGTAAAGAATTCCACAGATTCACTTCCCTCTGAGAGAAGAAATTGCTCCTCATCTCTGTCTTAAAAGGGTGACCCCCTCACTCTGAGACTCTGTCCTCTGGTCCGAGACTCTTCCACAAGGGGAAACAACCTCTCAGTATCTACCCTGTCAACCCCTTGAGAATCCGATATGTCTCAATAAGGTCACCTCTCATTCCTCTAAACTCCAATGAGTACAGACCCAACCTACTCAACCTCGCCTCAGAAGAAAATCCCTCTATACCCGGAATCAATCCAGTGAAACTTCTCTGGTCTGCTGCCAATGCCGGTATCTTTCTTTAGATAAGGAGACCAAAACTGTTGATAACATTCCAGGTGCATTACGACTCGTGCCTTATATTGCTTTAGCAAGACTTTTCTGTTTCCCTATTTTTATTTTCCATTTCGTTTGGAATACAGGCCAACATTCCATTTTTAAAGTTTAAGTTTATTTATTAGTGTCACAAGTAGTCTTACATTAACACTGCAATGAAGTTACTGTGAAAATCCCCCAGTTGCCACACTCCGGCACCTGTTCGGGTACACTGAGGGAGAATTTAGCACCTAACCCGCACATCTTTGGACTGTGGGAGGAAACCAAAGCGCCCGGAGGAAACCCATGCAGACATGGGGAGAACGTGCAGACTCTGCACAGATAGTGACCCGAGGCTGGAATTGAACCCGGATCCTTGGCGCTGTGATATAGCAGTGCTAATCACTGTGCCACCACGCCACCCTGTTAGCCTTCCATTTAAGGGGACAAGCAGGGAGAAGGGAATGGGGGTTACGATGTTCAATTTAGATGAAGGAAGATGGAAAGTGGCTTTAGTGGGGCATAAATACCAGCATGGGGTGATTGGGCCAAATGGCCTGTTTCTGATTCCTATGTAATGCAAAATCCCTTTAGGAAGTGATGGCTGGCATTAATTGGTGCTATACTGATGGACTGAGTTAACATTTTAAGTCAAATATGACTCTTCCTCAGAATTGGAAGGTTATGTATACGGAACGCGGCACGGTGGCACAGAGGTTAGCACTGCTGCCTCACAGCGCCAGGGACCTGGGTTCGATTCCTGGCTCGGGTCACTGTCTGTGTGGAGTCTGCATGTTCCCTCCGTGTCTGCGTGGGTTTCCTCCGTGTGCTCCGGTTTCCTCCCACAGTCCAAAAGATGTGCGGGTTAGGTTGATTGGCCGTGCTAAATTGCCCCTTAGTGTCGGGGAGATTAGCAGGGTAAATACGTGGGGTTACGGGAATAGGGCCTGGGTGGGATTGTTGTCGGTGCAGACTCGATGGCTAAATGGCCTCCTTCAGCACTGTGGGGATTCGAATAAAAAAATATTCTAATATTCAAACTCCGTTTCCCTCTCCACAGATGCTGCCTGACCTGTCTGGAGACAATACACATCTTTTTAGCCTGTCTTGATGCTCTCTCCACTCACATTGTTTCGTTTCTTAAAGACTTGATTAGCTGTAAGTATTCGCGTTCCAACCATTATTCATGTAAATTGAGTCTGTGTCTTTATATGCTCTGTTTGTGAACAGAATTCCCACTCACCTGAAGAAGGGGCTTAGAGCTCCGAAAGCTTGTGTGGCTTTTGCTACCAAATAAACCTGTTGGACTTTAACCTGGTGTTGTTAAACTTCTTACTGTGTTGACCTGCTTAAGGCATAGATAGGGTGAACGGTGGGAAGCTTTTCCCCAGGTCGGTGGTGACGTTCACGAGGGGTCATAGGTTCAAGGTGAAGGGGGGGAGGTTTAACACAGATATCAGAAGGACATATTTTACACAGAGGGTGGTGGGGACCTGGAATGCGCTGCTGGGCAAGGTGGTGGAGGCGGACACACTGGGAACGTTTAAGACTTATCGAGATAGCCACATGAACGGAGTGGGAATGGAGGGATACAAAATAATGGTCTAGTTTGGACCAGGGAGCGGCACGGGCTTGGAGGGCCGAAGGGCCTGTTCCTGTGCTGTATTGTTCTTTGTTCTTTGCTGAGTTTATCCAGCACTCTCTGTTTTTATTTCAGAGTTCCAGCATCCGCAGTATTTTGCTTTAGTTGAGTCGGTGCTGGTCTGGCATGGTCAGCAGGTGTGTCTATCACTACTCTGAACACCAATGTCATCAGACTGAGTCAGTAACAAAGGCTTTGCTAGCTGCCTACATTCTTTCCAATGGGCGAGTGCTAATCTCACATCGCCATCCCTGTGCCTGGTCATGGGCCTTTTCTATTTCTTAGCCTGGTTTCAGAATCCTTCTTCCTTCCCCTCCCAGGCAACAGTGCGGAAATGAAACTCAACCCAGTGCCGATTCAGATCACACGAGCGACACATGCAGAGTAAGACAGCGTGAAACAGCCCCACTGCGGTCCTCCTGTTATTGATAACATTCCTACCAAAACCACAAACACACATTTCAGCAGCAAATAGTTTCCACGCTCATTGTGTGGTAATTGAGGCTTTGCAGGATTTGAAAAGCCCCGAGTGTGCTTATTGTGGGATACCATTAGGAAAGATTTTGCATTCGTACTCTCCCAGTTGACAAACACACTCAAAATCAAGGGCGCAATCTACCCCGTTCATCCCGGGTGCAAGTCCCGCAATGGCTGTTAAATCTCGCCTGGTTAGTAAGTTTGCGGATGACATGAAGATTGGTGGAGTTGCTGATAATGCCGGGGATTGTCAGAGGATACAACGGGATATAGATAGATTGGAGACTTGGGCACAGAAATGGCAGGTGGAGTTTAATCTGGACAAATGCGAGGTGATGCATTTTGGAGGGTCAAATTTAGGCAGGAATTATATTGTAAATGGCAGAACCCTTAGGAACATTAACATACAGAGGGACCTGGGCGTGCAGGTCCACAGTTCCCTAAAAGTGGCAACAAGGTGGCCAAGGTGATTAAGAAGGCATACGGCATGCTTGCCTTCATCGGCCGGGGCACTGAGTCCAAGAGTTGGGAAATCATGTTGCAGCTTTATAAAACCTTGGTTAGGCCACATTTGGAGTATTGCGTGCAGTTCTGGTCACCACACTACCAGAAGGATGTGGAAGCTTTGGAGAGAGTGCAGAGAAGGTTCACCAGGATTCTGCTTGGTCTCGAGGGTGTTGGCTATCAGGAGAGGTTGAATAAACTAGGATTGATTTCACTGGAAAGACAGAGGCTGAGGGGAGACCTGATGGAGGTTTACAAAATGATGAGAGGCACAGACAGGGTGGATAGTCAGAGGCTTTTTCCCCAGGGTAGAAGTGTCAATTACAAGAGGGCACAGGTTCACAGTGAGAGGGGGAGAGTTTAAGGGAGATGTGCAGAGGATGTTTTTCATGCAGAGAGTGGTGGGTGCCTGGAACGCGTTGCCAGAGGAGGTGGTGGAAGCAGGCACATTAGCAACATTTAAGAGGTATCTGCATGGGTCCATGAATAGGGAGGGAATAGAGGGATACGGACCGAGTAAGGGCAGAAGGTTTTTATTAGTTTAGTGAGGGCATCATGATCGACACGGGCTTGGAGGGTCGAAGGGCCTGTTCCTGTACTGTACTGTTCTTGTTCTTTGTTCTTGTTCTTTTTATCTATGTTTCAGCAATTGATAAATATTTCACTTTGTTTACAGTACCTAAACCCTTTGTGATTTTGAACAACTCTTCCTAACCTTCAAGCAAGGGGAAATCTAGAACCAGGCAGCAAGGATCTAAAATGAGGGCTGTCCCATTTATAGAACATAGAACATAGAACATTACAGTGCAGTACAGGCCCTTCGGCCCTCGGTGTTGCGCCGACCAGTGGTACCAATCTAAAGCCCCTCTAATCTACACTATTCCAATATCATCCATATGTTTATCCAGTAACCACTTGAACGCTCTCAACGTTGACGAGTCCACCACTGCTGCAGGCAGGGCATTCCACGCCCTTACTACTCTCTGAGTAAAGAACCTACCTCTAACATCTGTGCTATATCTCTCACCCCTCCATTTAAAGCTATGTCCCCTCGTGCTAGCCAACACCATCCGAGGAAAAAGGCTCTCAATATCCACGACAAGATAATCCTCTGATCATCTTGTATGCCTCTATTAAGTCACCTCTTAACCTTCTTCTCTCTAACGAAAACAACCTCAAGCCCCTCAGCCTTTCCTCATACGATTTCCCCACCATACCAGGCAACATCCTGGTAAATCTCCTCTGCACCCTTTCCAACACTTCCACAGCTTTCCTATAATACGGCAACCAGAACTGTACGCAATACTCCAAATGCGGCCGCACCAGAGTTTTGTACAGTTGCAGCATGACCTCCTGGCTCCGAAACTCAATCCCTCTACCAATAAAAGCTAACACACCGTATGCCTTCTTAACAACCTTATCAACCTGGGTGCCAACTTTCAGGGATCTATGCACATGGACACCCAGATCCCTCTGTTCATCCACACTACCAAGTATCTTACCATTAGCCCAGTACTCTGTATTCCTGTTACTCCTTCCAAAGTGAATCACCTCACACTTTTCCGCATTAAATGCATTTATGGGAGGTGAAGAGAAGTTTCTCCACTGAGAAGGTTAATTTTCTTTTATGCATTTGTGGGACATGGGCGTCGCTGGCTGGCCAGCATTTATTGGCCCTTATTTGCCCTTGGAGGGCAATTGGGAGTCAGCCACATTGGGAGGGTGGCATGGCGACACGGTGGTTAGCACTGCTGCCTCACAGTGCCAGGGACTCAGGCTCAATTCTGGCCTCGGGTCACTCTCTGTGTGGAGTTTGCACACTCTCCCCATGTCTGCGTGGGTTTCGTCCGGGTGCTCCGGTTTCCTCCCACAGTCCAAAGATGTGCGGGTTAGGTGGACTGGCCATGCTAAATTGACCCTTAGTGTCAGGGGATTAGCAGGGTAAATATGTGGATTTACGGGAACAGGGCCTGGGTGGAATTATGGTCAGTACAGGCTCAATGGGCTGAATGGCCTCTTTCTTCACTTTAGGGATTCTATGATTCTATGATCACAATCTGTTATTGCTGCAGTGTGGAGTCAGACCGTAGGGAGGTCACAGAGAGATTGGGGGATTGCCTGTGCAATGGCCCCCAGCAGTCTGCAGCTGGCTTCCCCAGCGAGCCTATACTCCGCCCTCTCCCCCCCCACCACCTCTCACACTGGTGAGAATTACACTTCTGTCCAAAGAAGTGGCATAAGATTGCGGTGTCAAATTCACCCAAAAATCAGCTCTGAAACTCTCCCGTTTTCTTGCTCATTTTGCACTCAGATCTTTTGAAGACCTCTCCCAAAGTATTGATGTGTGTTTCGCTGTCACGTCGCTGTTGGAACACAGGGAACAGCAAAATAAAACAATGTACAACAAGCACCCACAAACAGCAGGGTGATAATGAGCAGAATTCATGTTCAGTGATTCCAACTGAGATACAAGTATTACTCACACGTTGCCAGGACTGTCTCTCTCATCCTCCTGTCATTCAGCCAGGGATGGCGAGGAATTGTCTGCAGATAGGCCTGTCAGAGAACCAGGGAGGACGCCCCTGCTCTAATTAAAATATCTCCCTGGGATCTTTTACATCCAATTTAGAGATTATCTCCTCATCCCAAAGACAGCTATGAGGGGAGGTTGGAGAAACTTGGTTTGTTCTCATTGGAGCGACGGAGGTTGAAGGTCGACCTGACAGAAGTCTACAAGATTATGAGGGGCATGGACAGAGTGGATAGTCAGAAGCTTTTTCCCACGGTGGAAGAATCAATTACTCGGGGGCACAGGTTTAAGGTGTGAGGGGCAAGGTTCAAAGGAGATGTACGAGGCAAGTTTTTTAAACAGAAGGTGTGGGCGCCTGGAACTCGCTGCCGGGAGAGGTAGTGGAAGCAGATACGATAGTGAGTTTTAAGGAGCATCTTGACAAATACATGAATAGGATGGTAATAGAGGGATATGGTTCCCAGAAGGGTAGAGGGTTTTAGTTCAATCGGGCCACATGATTGGTGCAGGCTTGGAGGGCCGATGGGCCTGTTCCTGTGCTGTAATTTTCTTTGTTCTTTGACAGCAGCTCAGAGAGAATTGAAGGTGCAGGGGTGATATGTCCATTCATTCTCTGGGCTCTCTCTCTCTGATAAGACCCCTTCACTTGCCCTGAGGATTGTGGGCTAGGTGTACCTCCATCAGACAATTTCTCACACTCTCTCACTGAGCAACAGGAGGGGGAGTTGGGGGAGGTCCTGGCAACACCTGACGAAAGAACAAAATGAGCTGCTTTGAGTTTAGCTGTGGATCCTGATCTTAACTGAATTACATCAAGAGGATTAGATAAATGGGTTTATGAAAGGAAAATAATGTTTGTCAATCCTACTGGAGATTTCTGAGGCTGTAACAAGTAGAATAAATAATGGTGAACCAGTAGATTTGATGGCCGGAACTTTCCGGCCGTTCATGCCAGTGGGATTTTCCAGTCCCGCTGATGGCGTTTCCTCACCTTGGGTTTCCTGGCACCGAGAGATGCCTTTAACGGGTAACCACATTGAGAGTGGCAGGGTCAGAAGATCCCACTGCTGACCAATGGCGAACCATCTTCACCACGGAGGAACAGTTGGCAGGTTGCGTGAAAAATCCCGCCTGATGTTTTTGGAATTTTCCAACAGTTTTTATAAAGTCCCAACGAAGGGGAAAATTAAAACGCATGGGATTAGGGCTGATCTATTGGCATGGATTGAGACTTGGTTCGCAGACAAAAAACTGGGAGTAGGAATAAATGGGTCTCTTTTGATATTGGAGCCGGTGACCAGTGGGGTCCCACAGGGAAAGGAGAGAGTGCAGAATGTAGTGTTACAGTCATTGCTAGGGTGTAGAGAAAGATCAACTTAATGCGAGGTAGGTCCATTCAAAAGTCTGACAACAGCAAGGAAGAAGCTGTTCTAGAGAGTCTAGAAGAAGGAGTCACAATCTCAGGATACGGGGCAGGTTATTTAGAACTGAGATGAGGAGAAACTTCTTCACTCAGGGTGGTGGAATTCTCTACCACAGAAAGCTGTGGAGGTCAAGTCACAGAATATATTTAAGAAGTCAATAGATAGATTTCTTGATTCTAAAAGGTGTCGGGGGATATGGAGAGAGAGCAGCAGTGTGAGATAGAGAATCAACCATCATCATGCTGAATGGTGGAGAGGCTTGAAGGGCTGAATGGCCTACTCTTGCTCCTATTTTCTATGTTAATTGCTAAACAAATTTGAGGGGCTGAATGGCCTCTCCCTAGATGAATGTTGACCTTTTTAGCTTGAAGACTAAAATGGAAAGAAAGACTCACATTTATATAGCATCTTTCACCACATCCCAAGGTGCTTAGCAGTCACTGAAGTTCTTTTTGAGTGTTGTCCCTGATGTAATGTGGGAAATTTAGCATCAAAAATGTCCCAAACAGCAAGGCCACAAAGGCCCGGATAGTCATTATATTGTATGATGTCGAGTGAGGGATGAAGTTTGGTCAAGAGATCACACACCTGCTCCTCCTCAAAATGGCGCTAAACAACCTTTCAGGTTCACTCGAGAGGGCAGGCGGAGTTTGGCTCCAATATCTTATTTGAACAAATCGCCTCCCTATCACCATCTGTGGAGAACTGATTAGCATGAGGGAGGAGGGCATTGATGTTGTCCTTCATTGCGAGAGGTTTCGAGTACAGGAGCAGGGATGTGTTGTTGCAATTATACAGGGCCTTGGTGAGGCCACACCTAGAGTATTGTGTGCAGTTTTGGTCTCCTTTTCTGAGGAAGGATGTTCTTGCTCTCGAGGGAGTGCAGCGAAGGTTTACCAGGCTGATTCCGGGGATGGTGGGACTGATGCATGAGGAGAGATTGACTAGGTTAGAAATTGTTTTCACTGGAGTTCAGACGAACGAGGGGGGGTCTCATAGAGACTTATAAAATTCTAACAGGACTAGACAGGGTAGATGCAGGGAGGATATTCCCGATGGTCGGGGAGTCTAGAACCAGGGCTCACAGACTAAGGATTCGGGGTAGACCATTTAGGACGGAGGTGAGGGGACATTTCTTCACCCAAAGAGTGGTGAGCCTGTGGAATTCATTATCACAGGAAGTAGTTGATGCCAAAACATTGAATGTATTCAAGAGGCGGCTGGATATAGCACTTGGGGCGAATCGGACCAAAGGTTATGGGGAGAAAGCAGGATTAGGCTATTGAGTTGGATGATCAGCCATGATCGTGATGAATGGTGGAGCAGGCTCGAAGGGCCGAATGGCCTCCTCCTGCTCCTATCTTCTATGTTTCTATGTTTCTATGTACCCCTTTGTGAGAGGTTGCTGGCAGCCACCACGTTCCTCTGGGATTGGGAAGACATTGAGCAGCGCAGTCACTCCGAGGTCCGGATCTGTGTGGTTTATGGGGATCACTGCACAACCTGCAGGCTCTGGACAGGGAGGTTTTGTAACCGAGTGGCATCCCAACAGCGTGGCTTAACTGGGAATTTGGAGACAGTGGGAAGTTGGAGAAAAGGGGGAACGATCTAGTGTATAAAATCAGTATAGATGTGTGGCGCTGTGGGGATAGGGTCTGGGGTGGGATTGTGGTTGGTGCAGACTCAATGGGCCGAATGGCCTCCTTCTGCACTGTAGGGATTCTATGATTCTATATACATAAACGAGAGAGGAATATAGATAAGAGTGAAGTTGCAGTTACAGGAGTTGACCTGTGAGGGGGCAGTGGTGATGTGGAGATGCCGGCGTTGGACTGGGGTGAACACAATAAGAAGTCTCACAACACCAGGTTAAAGTCCAACAGGTTTATTTGGTAGTAAATACCATAAGCTTTCGGAGCACTGCTCCTTCGTCAGACGTCATGACGAAGGAACAGTGCTCCAAAAGCTTATGGTATTTGCTACCAAATAAACCTGTTGGACTTTAACCTGGTGTTGTGAGACTTCTTACAGGGGGCAGTGGGACAGAGCACTCCCGACACACTCGCCAGGCAGTGGGGCAGTCGTTTCTTCAATTTAAAGCTACATTAAGGGGAGAGTTCCAGCTTTTAAAAAAAAACTTAAATACATTTCTGCTCGGCATAAATTTAAGCTAAGAGTCTTTTAAACTAAAAGAATGACTGGGGTCGCTCCCGTGTTTGCAAGCTCTGCAGTGCATGGGAATTCCGAGGCATTCATAGAATTGTAGAATCTACAGAGCATAAGGAGACCATTCGGCCCATCGAGTCTGCACCGACCACAATCCCACCCAGGCCCTATTCCCGTAACCCCTCATATTTACGCTAACTAATCCCCCTGACACCACGGGGCAATTTAGCCTGGCCAATCAACCTGACCCGCACATCTTTGGACAGTGGGAGGAAACCGGAGCACCCGGAGGAAACCCATGCAGACACGAGGAGAACGTGCAAACTCCGGCTGGAGGTCTGTGACCAGTGGTGTTCCGCAGGGCTCTGTACTGGGACCTCTGCTATTTGTGATATATATAAATGATTTGGAAGAAGGTGTAACTGGTGTAATCAGCAAGTTTGCGGATGACACGAAGATAGCTGGACTTGCGGATAGCGAAGAGCATTGTCGGGCAATACAGCAGGATATAGATAGGCTGGAAAATTGGGCGGAGAGGTGGCAGATGGAGTTTAATCCGGATAAATGCGAAGTGATGCATTTTGGAAGAAATAATGTAGGGAGGAGTTATACAGTAAATGGCAGAGTCATCAGGAGTATAGAAACACAGAGGGACCTAGGTGTGCAAGTCCACAAATCCTTGAAGGTGGCAACACAGGTGGAGAAGGTGGTGAAGAAGGCATATGGTATGCTTGCCTTTATAGGATGGGGTATAGAGTATAAAAGCTGGAGTCTGATGATGCAGCTGTATAGAACGCTGGTTAGGCCACATTTGGAGTACTGCGTCCAGTTCTGGTCGCCGCACTACCAGAAGGACGCGGAGGCGTTAGAGAGAGTGCAGAGAAGGTTTACCAGGATGTTGCCTGGTATGGAGGGTCTTAGCTATGAGGAGAGATTGGGTAGACTGGGGTTGTTCTCCTTGGAAAGACGGAGAATGAGGGGAGATCTAATAGAGGTGTACAAGATTATGAAGGGTATAGATAGGGTGAACAGTGGGAAGCTTTTTCCCAGGTCGGAGGTGACGATCACGAGAGGTCACGGGCTCAAGGTGAGAGGGGTGAAGTATAACTCAGATATCAGAGGGACGTTTTTTACACAGAGGATGGTGGGGGCCTGGAATGTGCTGCCAAGTAGGGTGGTGGAGGCAGGCACGCTGACATCATTTAAGACTTACCTGGATAGTCACATGAGCAGCCTGGGAATGGAGGGATACAAACGATTGGTCTAGTTGGACCAATGAGCGGCACAGGCTTGGAGGGCCGAAGGGCCTGTTTCCTGAGCTGTACTGTTCTTTGTTCTTTGTTCCACACAGACAGTGACCCAAGCCGGGAATCGAACCCGGGTCCCTGGCGCTATGAAGCAGCAGTGCTAACCCACTGTGCCGTCGCCGTGCAGTCTGGATGACCACATTGGCAGGAAGTGCCACTGGTTTGACCAGCGTGAGAGCCGGGTATCGGAGCATTGGCTGGAGGCACAGCGGTGCACCTGAGTGAGGGAGGCATTTCAAAAGTCAATCCCTGTAATAAAGAATGAACTCTACGCCCTGCTGAACATCTCCACATGAGCACAGACAGAGCAAAAACAATAAGCTCTTTATTAACTCCCCCGTCCACTCTCCCCCTTCCCCCGCAACCCCCCCCCACCACTCCCGCACCCGCCCCCCCGCCACAGATCTCTGGATAGCACAAAATGGCTCCCCCCCCCCCCGCCACAGATCTCTGGATAGCACAAAATGGCTCCAGATCCAATTAAATCATCGTGTCGGACGGAACCAGGGTGACCAATTTGTGCACAGCAAGATCCCACAAATCAGGATAATCTGTTTCGGTGATTTTTGTTGACTGAGGAATAATGAGATAAAGAATCTTAAACAAAGGAGACTACAAAGGGATGAGCGAGGCTTTGGCTAAGGTAGACTGGGAGCAAAAACTTTATGTGGGACAATTGAGGAACAGTGGAGGATTTTCAAAGCGATCTTTCACAGTGCTCAGCAAAAGTATATACCAGTGATAAGGAAGGACTGTAGAAAAAGAGATAATCAGCCATGGATATCTAAGGAAATAAAGGAGGGTTCAACTTGAAAGAAAATGCATACAAAGTGGCAAAGATTAGTGGGAACCAAGAGGATTGGGAAATCTTTAAAGGTCAGCAGAAAGCCACGAAAAAAGCTGTAAAGAAAAGTAAGATGGATTATGAGAGTAAATTAGCTCAGAATATAAAAAGAGAAAGCAAAAGTTTCTACAAATATATAAAACGATAAAGAGTGGCGAAAGTAAACATTGGTCCTTTAGAGAATGAGAAGGGGGATGTAATAACTGGAAATGAGAAAATGGCTGAGGCATTGAGCAGGTATTTTGTGTCGGTCTTCACAGTGGAAGACACAAATAACATGCCAAACATTGATGACAGGAAGGCTATGGCAGGTGAGGACCGAGAAACTATCATTATCACGAAAGAGGTAGTGTTGGGCAAGTTAATGGGGCTAAAGGTAGACAAGTCTCCTGGTCCTGATGGAATGCATCCCAGGGTACTAAAAGAGATGGCGGGAGAAATAGCAAATGCACTAGTGGTAATTTACCAAAATTCGCTGGACTCTGGTAACGAGGCAGGTAACGATAAGCCGGTTAGCTTAACTTCTGTAGCAGGGAAAATGCTTGAATCTATCATCAAGGAAGAAATAGCGAGACATCTGGATATAAATTGTCCCATTGGTAAGACTCAGCATGGGTTCATGAAGGGAAGGTCATGTTTGACTAATTTGGTGGAACTCTTTGAGAACATTACATGTGCAGTGGACAATGGGGAACCTGTGGATGTGGTGTATCTGGATTTCCAGAAGATATTTGACAAGGTGCCGTACCAAAGACTGCTGCATAAGATAAAGGTGCATGGCGTGACGGGTAATGTATTAGCATGGATAGAGGATTGGTTAACTAACAGAAAGCAAAGAGTGGGAGTAAATGGGTGTTTTTCTGGTTGGCGATCAGTGACTAGTGGTGTGCCTCAGGGATCAGTGTTGGGACCGCAATTGTTTATGATTTACGTTGATGATTTGGAGTTGGGGACCAAGTGTAGTGTGTCAAAATTTGCAGATGGCACTAAGATGAGTGGCAGAGCAAAGTGTGCAGAGGATGCTGAAAGCCTGCAAAGGGATATAGATAGTCTAAGTGAGTGGGCGAGGATCTGGCAGATGGAGTACAATGTTGGTAAATGTGAGGTCATCCATTTTGGTAGGAATAACAGCAAAATAGACTATTATTTAAATGGTAAAAAATTGCAGCATGCTGCTGTGCAGAGGGACCTGGGTGTCCTTGTGCAGGAATCTCAAGGAGTTGGTTTGCAGGTGCAGCAGGTAATTAAGAAGGCAAATGGAATTTTATCCTTCATTACTAGAGGGATGGAGTTTAAAAACAGTGAGGTTATGTTGCAGCTGTATAAGGTGCTGGTGAGGCCACACCTGGAGTACTGTGTACAGTTTTGGTCTCCTTACTTGAGAAAGGATATACTGGCACTGGAGGGGGTGCAGAGGAGATTCACTCGGTTGATTCCGGAGTTGAGAGGGTTGGCTTATGAGGAGAGACTGAGTAAACTGGGGCTATACTCTTTGGAACTCAGAAGAATGAGGGAAGTTCTTATAGAAACATATAAGATTATGAAGGGAATAGATAGGATAGAAGCAGGGAAGTTGTTCCCACTGGCGGGTGAAACTAGAACGAGGGGGCATAGTCTCAAAATAAGGAGAAGCAAAGTTAGGACTGAGTTGAGGAGGAACTTCTTCACACAAAGGGTTGTGAATCTGTGGAATTCTCTGCCCAGTGAAGCAGTTGAGGCTACCTCAGTGAATGTTTTTAAGGAAAGGATAGATAAATGTTTGAACAGTAAAGGAATTAGGGCTATGGTGAGCGGGCAGGTAAGTGGAGCTGAGTCCACAAAAAGATCATCCATGATCTTATTGAATGGCGGAGCAGGCTCGGGGGGGGGGGGCAAATGGCCTACTCCTGCTCCTAGTTCTTATGTTCTTATCTGGTGAACTGGTGCAGCAACAATAATCTCTCCCTCAATGTCAACAAAACGAAGGAGATTGTCATCGACTTCAGGAAGCGTAAAGGAGAACATGCCCCTGTCTACATCAATGGGGATGAAGTAGAAAGGGCGGCACGGTAGCACAGTGGTTAGCACTGCTGCTTCACAGCTCCAGGGTCCCGGGTTCGATTCCCGGCTCGGGTCACTGTCTGTGTGGAGTTTGCACATTCTCCTCGTGTCTGCATGGGTTTCCTCCGGGTGCTCCGGTTTCCTCCCACAGGCCAAAGATGTGCGGGTTAGGTTGATTGGCCAGGTTAAAAATTGCCCCTTAGAGTCCTGGGATGCGTCGGTTAGAGGGATTAGTGGGTAAATATGTGGGGGTAGGGCCTGGGTGGGATTGTGGTCGGTGCAGACACGATGGGCCGAATGGCCTCCTTCTGCACTGTAGGGTTTCTATGATTCTATGGTTGAGAGCTTCAGGTTTTTATGTGTCCAGATCACCAAAAACCTGTCCTGGTCCCCCGATGCCGACACTATAGTTAAGAAAGCTCACCAACGCCTCTACTTTCTCAGAAGACTACGGAAATTTGGCATCTCCGCTATGACTCTCACCAACTTCTACAGATGCACCACAGAAAGCATTCTTTCTGGTTGTTTCACTGCTTGGTATGGCTCCTGCTCTGCCCAAGACTGCAAGGAACTACAAAAGGTCATGAATGTAGCCCAATCCATCATGCAAACCAGCCTCCCATCCATTGACTCTGTCTACACTTCCCGCTGCCTCGGAAAAGCAGCCAGCATAATTAAGGACCCCCCACACCCCGGACATTCTCTCTTCCATCTTCCGTCGGGAAAAAGATACAAAAGTCTGAGGTCACGTACTAATTGACTCAAGAACAGCTTCTTCCCTGCTGCTGTCAGACTTTTGAATGGACTTACTTTGCATTAAGTTGATCTTTCTCTACACCCTAGCTATGACTGTAACACTACATTCTGCACTCTCTCCTGTCCTTCTCTATGAACGGTATGCTTTGTCTGTACAACGCGCACGAAACAATACTTTTCACTGTACACCAATAGAAGTGACAATAATAAATCAAAGCCGGTGCCTTGGTGTCTCCGACAGTGCAGCACTCCATCCCATACCGCACTGGGAATTTTTCCCGATATTTTGTGTCCAGGCCTCTGGTGTGGGACTTGAACCCACGACCTGTGGACACGGAACATGCGTTCATGTCAATGTTTTAAGGACCTGTCACAGAGATGTTCCAAATTGACCGTGTGATAGGCTGTGTCTGGAGCACAGTCTCCAGTGTCACATGGTTAGGCACAGCAGCCAATTTTGTGCACAGAACGATCCTGGAAGCAGTATTGACCGTTTGACCAAGTGGCTGAAGGGGGGGACACACAGTGTGCCAAGGGGGCTCATTTCAATCTAATTGTGTCATAGAGTCACAGAGGTTTACAGCATGGAAACAGGCCCTTCGGCCCAACTTGTCCATGCTGCTCTTTTTTTAACCACTAAGCTAGTCTCAATTGCCCGCATTTGGCCCATATCCCTCTATACCCATCGTACCCATGTAACTGTCTAAATGCTTTTTAAAAGACAAAATTGTACCCGCCTCTACTTCTACCTCTGGCAGCTTGTTCCAGACACTCACCACCCTCTGTGTGAAAAAATTGTCCCTCTGGACCCTTTCATATCTTTCCCCTCTCACCTTAAACCTATGCCCTCTAGTTTTAGACTCCCCTACCTTTGGGAAAAGATATTGACTATCTAGCTGATCTGTGCCCCTCATTATTTTATAGACGTCTATAAGATCACCCCTCAGCCTTCTACGCTCCAGAGAAAAAAGTCCCAGTCTATTCAGCATCTCCTTATAACTCAAACCATCAAGTCCCGGTAGCATCCTAGTAAATCTTTTCTGCACTCTTTCTAGTTTAATAATATCCTTTCTATATTAGGGTGACCAGAACTGTACACAGTATTCCAAGTGTGGCCTTACCAATGTCTTGTACAGCTTCTACAAGACGTCCCAACTCCTGTATTCAATGTTCTGACCAATGAAACCAAGCATGCTGAATGCCTTCTTCACCACTCTGTCCACCTGTGACTCCACTTTCAAGGAGCTATGAACATGTACCCCTAAATCTCTTTGTTCTGTAACTCTCCCCAACGCCCTACCATTAACTGAGTAAGTCCTGCCCTGGTTCAATCTACCAAAAAAAGAACAAAGAACAAAGAAAATTACAGCACAGGGACAGGCCCTTCGGCCCTCCAAGCCTGCACCGACCATGCTGCCCAACTGAAGTAAAACCCCCTACCTTTCTGGGGACCATATCCCTCTATTCCCATCTCATTCATGTACTTGTCAAGACGTCCCTTAAAAGTCACTACCGTATCCGCTTCCACTATCTCCCTCGGCACCGAGTTCCAGGCACCCACCACTCTCTGTGTAAACAATCTGCCTCATACATCTCTTTTAAACCTTGCCCCTCGCACCTTAAACCTATGCCCCCTAGTAATTGACACTTCCACCCTGGGAAAAAGCTTCTGACTATCCACTCTGTCCATGCCTCTCATAATCTTGTAGACTTCTATCAGGTCTCCCCTCAACATCCGTCGCTCCAGTGAGAACAAACCAAGTTTCTCCAACCTCTCCTCATAGCTAATGCCCTCCATACCAGGCAACATCCTGGTAAATCTTTTCTGTACCCTCTCCAAAGCCTCCACATCCTTCTGGTAGTGTGGCGACCAGAATTGAACACTATATTCCAAGTGGGCCTAACTAAGGTTCTATAAAGCTGCAACATGAGTTGCCAATTTTTAAACTCAATACCCCGGCCGATGAAGGCAAGCATGCCGTATGCCTTCTTGACTACCTTCTCCACCTGCATTGCCACTTTCAGTGACCTGTGTACCTGTACACCCAGATCCCTTTGCCTATCAATACTCCTATGGGATCTGCCATTTACTGTATATTTCCTATCTGTATTAGACCTCACAAAATGCATTACCCACATTTGTCCGGATTAAACTCCATCTGCCATCTCTCCGCCCAAGTCTCCAACTGATCTATATCCTGCTGTATCCTCTGATGGTCCTCATCGCTATCCGCAAATCCACCAACCTTTGTGTCGTCCGCAAACTTACTAATCAACCCAGTTACATTTTCCTCCAAATCATTTATATATATTACAAACAGCAAAGGTCCCAGCACTGATCCCTGAGGAACACCACTTGTCACAGCCGTCCATTCAGAAACGTACCCTTCTACTGCTACCCTCTGGCTTCTTTGACCAAAATGCATCACCTCGCATTTGTCTAAATTAAACTCCATCTGCCATTCATCAGCCCACTGGCCCAATTGATCAAGATCCTGTTGTAATCCGAGATAACTTCCTTCGCTGTCCACTATGCCACCAATCTTGGTGTCATCTGCAAACTTACTGACCATGCCTCCTCTATTCTCATCCAAATCATTAATATAAATGACAAATAACAGTGGACTCAGCACCGATCCCTGAGGCACACCGCTGGTCACAGGCCTCCAGTTTGACAAACAACCCTCTGTAACCACCCTCTGGCTTCTGTTATCAAGCCAATTTTGTATCCATTTGGCTACCTCACCCTGGATCCCGTGAGATTTAACCTTATGCAACAACCTACCATGCGATACCTTGTCAGTGGAGGGGCTGCATCCCCCAGGGTGAAGGATTTGTGCTGAGTCTGGGGCTCCTCCTTGTTTGGTGGGAGAGGCTGGGGTGAGGGAACTTGTTTGAACAAGACTCTGCTTCCTCCACCTTCTCTTCCCCTCCGGTCCACTTCCCTTCCCGGACCTTCAGCATAGGTCCCACTGTCCCACTCCCCTCCCCGGACCCTCGGTATAGGTCCCACTGTCCCACTCCCCTCCCCGGACCCTCAGTATAGGTTCTGACCAAAGGTTGACAGATTATTTTATTGAGATTTGAGCTTTATAGGTTAATGGATACCAGGTGGTTGTTGAGTTACGGATCAGCCAAGATCAAACTGGAACAGGCTGGAAGGGCCAAATGGCGTCCACGTAGTCCCATGACCCAGGTGGCCGGTGAGGATCTGGGATGGGAGGAAGCAGGTTCTGTCGGACATCCCGGGAGAGTGAATGGGAGAGAAATTACTGCAAAGAGACCAGACCTTCATATCAAACCATCTTTATTCATTTTCACAATATTACAAAATAGTCGTTTGAAAATTGAACAGAGTTCAGCTATATAAAAGGATGCAGTTCATTCAGTTTATCACAGCTTGGAATGGAATATTTACAAAGGCCAATGTCATCATATAGAGAAAGATCCCACAGCCAAGCTCCAGAACAGCGAGAGGCTAAAACAAGCGGGGCGTGGGGGGGAACAGATACACTGGGGGACACTGTCCCCCCTGTGTGAGGGAAGACGAGAGAATCCAGGCCATTTAACTGCATGTTACTCATAGTATTCACATTATTCTGGGATCCAGCTTTCTCTCTCTCTCTCTCTCTCTCTCTCACGGAATGGATCATTTGATTCTACTTGGTTTGGTCTCAGTAACCATGTCGACAAGGATAGAGATGTTGTTGCCAGGGAAATGGTATTGCTTCAATCCAACCACTGGCACAACGCCCTGGGCGACATACACAGGTAAAGAGGTGGCTCGTTCAGCCACTTTGGGGAAATGATTTCCAGTTCAGAACTAAGTTAATCTCAATTTAGTGTGGGTTTTGTACAGAAAGTGTCCTTTCTTGGGACGACATTAAGGCCATTCATCCTGAACTTGGACACCAGCTCCGGGAGGGGAGAGGAGAGAGTGCGAGAGGTGATTGGTCAGTAATGGACATTGCTACCAAATATATCCTTCATTCTGACCTCAAGTAATGTTCACAACTTTGGGATTTGCTCAGTATTTTTCCTATTAATGTAGACGGAAAGATCCGGGAGGTTTGGTGACCATCGAGTCTTCTCATGCCAGCTGCTTCCTGCAAACAAGACAATTAATATTTGTTACTGAGTCGGAAACCAGAGCCCTGGATGGGGGAGAGTGTACACTGGGGGGGGGGGGGGGGGGGGGGGGGTGGGGAGAAGGGGAGAGGGTAGGGTGGGAGTGGGGAGGGGTGTGGGGGAAGGGATAGTGAGGGAGGGGAGTGGGGAGGGGATAGTGAGGGAGGGGTTGGGGAGGGGTTAGTGAGGGAGGGGGCTGGGGAGGGAGTTGGGGAGAGGGTAGTGAGGGAGGGGTGGGGGAGGGGATAGTAAGGGAGGGGTTGGGGAAGGGAGCATGGAGGGGTTGGGGAGAGAGTTGGGGAGGGGATAGTGAGGGAGGGAGTTGGGGAGGGATAGTGAGGGAGGGAGTTGGGGAGGGATAGTGAGGGAGGGGGTTGGGGAGGGATAGTGAGGGAGGGGGTTGGGGACGGGATAGTGAGGGAGAGGGTTGGGGAGGGATAGTGAGGGAGGGGGTTGGGGACGGGATAGTGAGGGAGAGGGTGTTTGGGAAGCTGAGAGCTGCAGTGCCATTGGGAGTTGGGGAGGGGGAGTGTGGAGGGGGAGTGTGGAGGGGTTGGGAATGGATAGTGAGGGAGGGGTTGGGGAGGGGGATGAGGGAGAGGGTGTTTGGGAAGCTGAGAGTTGCAGTGCCGTTGGGAGTTGGGAGTTGGGAGTTGGGGAGGGGTTGGGGAGGGGGTGTGGTGGGAGTGGGGGAGGGGAGTGGGGAGGGTTTGGGGAGGGGATAGTGAGGGTGAGGGTGTTTGGGAAGCTGAGAGTTGCAGTGCCGTTGGGAGTTGGGAGTTGGGGAGGGGTTGGGGAGGGGGTGTGGTGGGAGTGGGGGAGGGGAGTGGGGAGGGTTTGGGGAGGGGATAGTGAGGGTGAGGGTGTTTGGGAAGCTGAGAGTTGCAGTGCCGTTGGGAGTTGGGAGTTGGGAGTTGGGGAGGGGTTGGGGAGGGGGTGTGGTGGGAGTGGGGGAGGGGAGTGGGGAGGGTTTGGGGAGGGGATAGTGAGGGTGAGGGTGTTTGGGATGCTGAGAGTTGCAGTGCCGTTGGGAGTTGAAGGGATCGGATGAAATGGAAGAATCTCTCACCTTTTATTCAGGCGTCTCCTGTTCTTCCTTTGTCGGGATGAATTTGATCTCTGTTTATCGAGCTTTTGCATCAGCACCTTCACCCACTTAGCCTCTGGGGGGCTGCACAGACGCCTCTTGTGTTTAGTCAGGAACCTGTTACACAGGGTGAAGGGTCAATGTCAGAATGTCACTCACACATTCGAAAAGCCAGGTGAAGCAAGCTTTAGAAATTATAAACAGCCTGTTCCCCCCACACCCCGCCCCTGCCCACACCCCCCCACCCCATCCCCCCCACCCACACACCCCCACAACCCCCCACCCCACCCCCGTCCACACATCCCTACACCCTCCCACCCCACCCCCCACCCCCGCCCACACACACCCCCACTCCATCCCCCCCGCCTCGTGCCTGAACTCTGACCCCACTGGTGGGAACCAATAGCAGTCAGGACCCGAGAGCAGAACAAAGGGAAAGAATGGATAGGCTGGCCGAATGGCCAGACCAGTGGCAGATAGAATCGAGGGGAATGGCGAGTTGATGCACTTTGGCAGAAGAGAGAGGGAGAGATAGTGGCCGGGGGGGAGGGGGGGGGGGGGGGGGGTGGGGCGTGGGGGTGGTCATCAATGAGATCACATTGAGAGAGGGGTCAGCAAAACATGTGGGACCCTGGCTTTCACACATAGAGGCATCGAGTGTGAAAACAGTGAGTTATACTGAACCTTTATCCAGCTCTGGTTCGGCCACAGCTGGAGTATTGTGTCCAGTTCTGCTCACCAGGGTCTTTAAGGGGTTGCGGGGGGGAGATTTACCAGGATGGTCCCAGGGATAGCGGGGGTTTTTCGGTTACCAGGTTGGGCTGGAGAAGCTGGGATTGTTTATCTTGGAGCAGCGGAGATCGAGGGGAGATTTGATCGAGGGGAGATTTGATCGAGGGGAGATTTGATCGAGGGGAGATTTGATCGAGGTGGACAAACTTGTGACAGGTTTAGATAAGGTGCTCCCATTGGCTAATGGTACAACGACCGGGGGGTGGGGTCACAGGTGGGGGATTGTGGGAAGAGATTGCCAGGGGGATGTGAGGATGTTTGTTTCACTCAGCGAGTGGGAATGGCCTGGAACTCACTACCCGTGAGGCGGGGGGGGGGTGGAGACGGAGACGCTGAACGATTCCAGAAGGAGATTGGATGGGCACTTGGAGGAAATAAACTAGCCAGGATACTGGGTTAGAGTGGAGAATGGTTCTGACTGGATTACTGTACACGGAGCTAGCATGGACACAATGGGCCGAATGGGCCTTTGTGTGCCCTGAATGACTCTGTCACTCCGAAAAGTGGGAAAAGATGCAACGGAAAATCCCGACCCAGTACTCACATGACAGCATGGATTTTGCAACCGTTCCCGGGTTCTTGAATCTTGTAAGCTTTCACGATCTTTAGTGGGATTTTTTTCTCCCCGGTGGAGAGGCAGCAATCCTCTGAAGTGTTGCTGGTGTCACTGGCTGCAGGCAGAAATAAACAGAGTTAACATTCGTTCAATAATCAGTGGGAGGGTTCTTGCCCTACACCAGCATCCATCCACGTTGGACCTTTGCTAGTCTTAAATGTGAGTGCGAGTATCTTAGAGTGGCATGGTGGCACATTGCTGCCAAGGTCTCGGGTTCAATTCCCGGCTCAGCTCACTGTCTGTGTGGAGTTTGCATGTTCTCCCCGTGTCTGCGTGGGTTTCCCCCCATCGTCCAAAGATGTGCAGGTTAGGTTGATTGGCCATGCTAGATTGTCCCTTAGTGTCAGGGGGATTGGTCGGGTAAATGTATGGAGTTACGAGAGTAGGGCCTGGATGGGATTGTGGTCGGTGCAGACTCGATGGGCTGAATGGCCTTTCTTCTGCACTGTAGGATTCTACCTTGCGGGAATACGTACCCCAGCCCGTTGGAGGAGTGGCCAGGGTGCACATGGAGGGCGAATGAGGAGGTGGGCTGGTTGGAGCTGAGGAATTTGTATTGGAATTCTCTGGGTGAATGCCGCTGTGTCTGTGGCCCCTAATCCCTCGCCTGCCTTCCTGCTCGGTGCTGAGTGATTTTCACAATCGGTTTTTGCAATACCCAGCCCAGCTGTTCTTATCAGACTTGGAAGGCCAATAAAGAACTGGATAGATAGAGCGGCGTAAAGCCAAAGGTGGAAATGTGGAAAGATAGAGAAGAGGAGGCCATTCGGCCCATTCTGCTGCTACTTGACCTTTGGGAGAGCTAGCCCGCTTCTTATACTCTCTCCTCATTGTCCAACAAATGTCTCACCCCCAAGTTTTTATCAGATGTGACGAGTGGAATTGCTCCTGGCGACCTTTCGGCTATTGCATTCCAGAAAGAACATCAAGATTAAAAAATTCCCCCCCCCCACCTCCTTCCCCATCCCAGTTTTTTTTAAATGATCTTAAATCCGTGTCCTTGGCTATTTAACATCCCTGCCACTGAAAACAGATTGTTCCTTCATTACTCATAGAATCCCTACAGTGCAGAAGGAGGCCATTCAGCCCATTGAGTCTGCAGCGACCACAATCCCACCCAGGCCCTATCCCCGTAACTCCGCATATTTACCCTGCTAGTCCCCCTGACACTTAAGGGGTCAATTTAGCCAATCCACCTAACCCGCATATCTTTGGACTGTGGGAGGAAATTGGAGCAGCCGGAAGAAAACGCACGCAGACACGGGGAGAACGTGCAGACTCCGCACAGACAAGAAATTAGATATAGCTCTTGGGGCTAAAGGGATCAAGGGATACAGGGGAGAGGGGGTATCAGGATATTGAACTCGATGATCAGCCATGGTCAAAATGAATGGCGGAGCAGGATCGAAGGGCCGAATGGCCTCCTCCTGCTTCTGGTTTCCCTGTTTCTATGACCGGGGACCGGAATCGAACCCGGTCCCTGGCGCTGTGAGGCCGCAGTGCTAACCGCTGTGCCAAGGCTTGGTATTGAGTAAGTTACTCTGACTCAGAGGGTGCTACTGACCTTGTGAGGAGCTCCACAGGACGGTGGGGATGATGATCAGAAGGGCAGCAGTGGAGAACATTGAGCTCTTCATCATGAGATGCAGGCAGAGGATCTCTGGGCAGCTTTCTTTCTCTCTCTCTCTCTCTCTGAGCTGCTTCTTGCTCTGATCTCCTCTCTCCAGCCTGGCCTTTTATAGTCTCGAGTAACTGGAGTTTCATGTTGACTCACCACTTTCTCCTAACCGCAGCATTTATCTGCCAACCCCTTGACAGTCTCTTAATTATTTACCTTGGCATTGGTTCAATGCTTGAAATAAATTACTGTCACTGAGCCATCAATGTTTTCCTTGTTTGATCCCTGGAATCTGCGCCAACTCCTGTCCACCCACCCTCCATCCCTCCCCACACCTCCATTCCATTCAAAATCCCACAAGCTCCGATTACTTTAACTCTTTCAGAATCTGTTGACTGGGGATTAAATGCAGAGAGCTGGCTAGCTCGTTCATGATGAGGACAGAATGCGTGCACATTCCGATTTTCCGTTATTTTAGTCCTGATTTCTCAGTGAATTTCAGGTGTTCAGACATTCCCGACCTTGGGGTGGCAAAAAACTACAAAGGGTTGTGAACGAGGCCCAGTCCATCGCGCAAACCAGCCTCCCATCCACTGAGAGTCTACACTTCCCGCTGCCTCAGCAAAGCAGCCAGCATAATCAAGGACCCCACGCACCCCGGACATTCTCTCTTCCACCTTCTTCCGTCGGGAAAAAGATACAAAAGTCTGAGGTCACGTACCACCCGACTCAAGAACAGCTTCTTCCCTGCTGCCGTCAGACTTTTGAATGGATTTACCTTGCATTAAGTTGATCTTTCTCTACACCCTAGCTATGACTGTAACACTACACTCTGCACTCTCTCCTTTCCTTCTCTATGAATGGTATGCTTTGTATGTAGAGCGCGCAAGAAACAATACTTTTCACTGTATCTTAACACATGTGACAATAATAAATCAAATCAAATCAAATGACTCCCTCCCAAAGCCCTGTTCCCTGAATGAGGACACTGGCCCCTGTCACTGTATAATCTCACTGCTTCATTCTCTTCCTGTCAGTTCTGTAAGGGGTGTGGTGCCCGGGAAGGATGGGGTGCCCGGGGAGGGTGGGGTGTCCCGGGGGGGTGGGATGTCGGGGGGTGGTGGGGTGGGGTGGGGTGCCCGGGGAGGATGGGGTGCCCGGGGAGGGTGGGTCCCGGGTGGGTGTCGTGTTCGGGTTGCCATGTGCTCCTTTCACTGTCAACGTTCGTCTTCAGTTTGCTCTCAGCGATGCCACTAGCGGTGTTCCGCTCCTTCCCAGATACTCTTCCTCCGCTTTGGACGGTCACGGGCCAGGGATTCCCAGGAGTCAGTGGGAATGTTGCAGTTTTCCATGGAGACTTTGAAGGTATCCTTGAAGCGCTTCCTCTGCTGTCCTGGGCTCGCTTGTCGTGTCAAAGGTCCGAGTAGAACACTTGGCTAGTCATGTTGCAGCTTTATAGAGCCTTAGTTAGGCCACACTGGGAATATAGTGTTCAATTCTGGTCGCCACACTACCAGAAGGATGTGGAGGCTTTGGAGAGGGTGCAGAAAAGACTTACTAGGATGTTGCCTGGTATGGAGGGCATTAGCTATGAGGAGAGGTTGGAGAAACTTGGTTTGTTCTCACAGGAATGATGGAGGTTGAGGGGCGACCTGATAGAAGTCGACAAGATTATGAGGGGCATGGACAGAGTGGTTAGTCAGAAGCTTTTTCCCAGGGTGGAAGAGTCAATTACTCGGGGGCACAGGTTTAAGGTGCGAGGGGCAAGGTTTAAAGGAGATGTACGAGGCACGTTTTTTTACACAGAGTAGTGGGCGCCTGGAATTCGCTGCCGGGGGAGGTAGTGGAAGCAGATATGATAGTGAGATTTAAGGGGTGTTTTGACAATTACATGAATAGGATGGGAATAGAGGGATATGGTCCCCGGAAGGACGGGGGCTTTAGTTCAGTCGGGCAGCATGGTTGGTGCAGGCTTGGAGGGCTGAAGAGCCTGTTCCTGTGCTGTAATTTTCTTCGTTCTTTGTTTGTTCTTTGGGAGTCTCATGTCAGGCATGTGGATGATGTTGCACCCGCACAGCGGAGCTGATTGAGTGTCGTCAAGGATTCGATACTGGGGACGTTGACATGAGCGAGAACACTGGCCTTGATGTAACTATCTGGCCAATGGATTCGCAGGTTCCTGTGGAGGCAACACTGCTGGTATTTCTCCAAGTTTCTGAGGCGTCTGCTGTACATTATTTATGTCTCTGAGTTATACAGGAGGACAGGTGCCAGTCCTACTCTGTAGACCATGAGTTTGGTGCCATGTCTGAGATCTTGGTCTTCAAACATTCTCTTCCTCAGGTGACCAAAGGCTGCACTGACACACTGAAGGTGGTGTTTTTTTTCTGATTTGATTTGATTTATTATTGTCACATGTATTAACATACAGTGAAAAGTATTGTTTCTTGCGCGCTATACAGACAAAGCATACCGTTCATAGAGAAGGAAAGCAGAGAGTGCAGAATTTAGTGTTACAGTCATAGCTAGGATGTAGAGAAAGATCAACTTAGTGCGAGGTAGGTCCATTCAAAAGTCTTATGGCAGCAGGGAAGAAGCTGTTCTTGAGTTGGTTCGTACGTGATCTCAGACTTTTGTATCTTTTTCCCCATGGAAGAAGGTGGAAGAGAGAATGTCTGGGGTGCGTCGGGTCCTTAATTATGCTGGCTGCTTTTCCGAGGCAGCGGGAAGTGTAGACAGAGTCAATGGATGGGAGGCTGGTTTGAGTGATGGACTGGGCTACATTCACGACCCTTTGTAGTTTCTTGCGGTCTTGGGCAGAGCAGGAGCCATACCAAGCTGTGATACAACCAGAAAGAATGCTTTCTATGGTGCATCTGTAAAAGTTGATGAGAGTCGTAGCTGAAATACCAATTTCCTTAGTCTTCTGAGAAAGTAGAGGCGTTGGTGGGCTTTCTTAACTATAGTGTCGGCATGGGGGGACCAGGACAGGTTGTTGGTGATCTGGACACCTAAAAACTTGAAGCTTTCGACCATTTCTACTTCGTCCCCATTGATGTAGACAGGGGCATGTTCTCCTTTATGCTTCCTGAAGTCGATGACAATCTCCTTCATTTTGTTGATATTGAGGGAGAGATTATTGTTGCCGCACCAGTTCACCAGATTCTCTATCTCATTCCTGTACTCTGTCTCGTCATTGTTTGAGATCCGACCCACTATGCTGGTGTCGTCGGCAAACTTGCAAATCGAATTGGAGGGGAATTTGGCCGCACAGTCATAGATGTATAAAGAGTATAGTAGGGGGCTGAGAACACAGTCTTGTGGGGCACCGGTGTTGAGGATGATCGTGGAGGAGGTGTTGTTGCCTATCCTTACTGACTGTCGAACATCATTGGCGATGTCTGCCCTTGTTGACAGCAGGTTCCTAAGGTAAGTTCACTGTTGTAATGTAGGAAATGCAGCAGCTATTGGCACAGCAAGATCCCACAAGCAGAAATGTGATTGGGTGGATAAACGAGCCCTGGGTTTTATATCTCATGATGTGGAGATACCGGCGTTGGACTGGGGTAAACACAGTAAGGAGTCTAACAACACCAGGTTAAAGTCCAACAGGTTTATTTGGTAGCAAACGCCACTAGCTTTCGGAGCGCTGCTCCTTCGTCAGGTGAGTGGGAGATCTGCTCACAAACAGCAAACATAGAACATAGAACATAGAACATTACAGCGCAGAACAGGCCCTTCGGCCCACGATGTTGCACCGACCAGTTAAAAAAAAAAAAACTGTGACCCTCCAACCTAAACCAATTTCTTTTCGTCCATGAACCTATCTACGGATCTCTTAAACGCCCCCAAACTAGGCGCATTTACTACTGATGCTGGCAGGGCATTCCAATCCCTCACCACCCTCTGGGTAAAGAACCTACCCCTGACATCGGTTCTATAACTACCCCCCCTCAATTTAAAGCCATGCCCCCTCGTGCTGGATTTCTCCATCAGAGGAAAACAGGGCATATAAAGACACAAACTCAACTTACAGAATAATTTACAGATTAATGTCTCATCCCAGAAGACAATGCAACTTTCTCTGGGAGTTTCAGCCTGGATTCTGGGCTTGCACGAAGTGACTGAGGAAGGTGAGACAGAGAACAACCCTCAGAAGAATGTGAAGCAGCAGACAAACGGCATCCAGTTGGATGCTGAGCCCTGGCTGAGCTCAGAGCTGTGGGCTGAGATACTAATTCCAGATGGCAATCTGTGAGCTCGGGGAAACCCTTTCAGGTTTCGTGGCAAGACTTCGGGAGTTGGCAGAACTCTGCAAATTTGGCCCAGCGTTAACTGAAAAGTTAAGAGACAAAATAGCCTGTGGTATAAACAACTCAATAATTCAAAAAAGGTTCTTGGCGGAGTCTAAAATCATCTTTGAGAAAGGTACGGAGTTGGCCCAGGGGACTGAATGCGCGGAGCAGGGGTTAACAGAGTTGCAATGCTCACAAAGCGTGCCGAACAAGGTCATTCATTTGTGGCGGGAAACGGCTGTGGTGCAAAACAGCCCAAGAGCAGCATCAGTGCCCGGGAGAATAGGTGCAACATTGAGGGCTTTGGGAGGTCACTCCCAAGAGGTTTGTCGATGCAAGAATTCAAGTGTAACAAGAAAAGTCACTTAAAGTGGTGGTGCAGTGAAGTAACCAGGACAGTCAGTGGGGGAAAAAAAAAGACAGTGACTTTTAGCTTAACTCCTGTAAACCATCTGGATGAGGAATCTGGCAAGGGATCCGAATCATTCACCCGAAACCAGGCCCAGCTAAGCAAAGTGCCCCCTACAGTGATAACCTTGCTGGTTAATTGGAAAGCACTCAAAATGGAAATGGACACAGGGAGTGGTAGCCCCGGTCAAAGGGAAACTGCCATCTTGTTAGCTTCAAAAAGGGTTCCAACCATTAAGATTAAATGAGTCTTAACGGTGGTGACGTTCACGAGGGGTCATAGGTTCAAGGTGAAGGGGGGGAGGTTTAACACAGATATCAGAAGGACATATTTTACACAGAGGGTCGTGGGGGCCTGGAATGTGTTGCCGGGCAAGGTGGTGGAGGCGGACACACTGGGAATGTTTAAGACTTATCTAGACAGCTATATGAATGGAATGGGAATGGAGGGATACAAAAGAGTGGTCTAGTTTGGACCAGGGAGCGGCGCGGGCTAATTGTTCCTTGTTTCTCGTTTCAAGGCTTCATTCTATGATCATCTTGCTGGTGCCAGTACAGAGCGAGACTGCGGATAGTTGGGAACCTGTCTCGGGGGCAGGGAATTCATATGGTGTTCATGGAAGTGGAAATGAATAGGGTTGGGAAGCATTTTCCGATCAGGGCCATTGTGATCTCCTGGACTCGTTTCGATCGCCTCAGGGGGTCGGAGAGGAATTTCCCAGATTTTTTTTCCCATATTGGCCCTGGGGTTTTCACTCTGGGTTTTCGCCTCTCCCTGGAGATCACATGGTCTGGAATGGGGGGGTGGGGGTGAGTTAATAGGTTGTGATGAACAAAGCATCGTAGCTGTGAGGGACAGCTCGGTGGATAGGATATTGGTATGTAGATAGGCTGGAAAATTGGGCGGGGATCCTGGATTCAGGATTCAATCCTGGACCGGGGAGCGGCGCGGGCTTGGAGGGCCGAAGGGCCTGTTCCTGTGCTGTATTGTTCTTTGTTCTTTGTTCTTTGAGTCAGATGCCATTTTGTCCAGATATACCGGAGAGATAGTGCAGACTTCAGGTGCAGGAACAGGAACAGTGAAATATCAGAACCAGTCGGTGAAACTGCCGCTCTTGGTAATCAAGGGTCACAGACCTTGTTTAATGGGCCATGATTGGTTAAAGGCACGGTGGCACAGTGGTTAGCACTGCTGCCTCACAACGCCAGGGACCTGGGTTCGATTCCCGGCTCAGGTCACTGTCTGTGCGGAGTTTGCACGTTCTCCTCGTGTCTGTGTGGGTTTTCTCCGGGTGCTCCGGTTTCCTCCCACAGTCCGACAGTGGGAGGAAACCAGTGGGATCAGTCCGGGCGGCACGGTAGCACAGTGGTTAGCATTGCTGCTTCACAGCTCCAGGGACCTGGGTTCGATTCCCAGCTCGGGTCACTCTCTGTGCGGAGTTTGCACATTCTCCTCGTGTCTGCGTGGGTTTTCTCCGGGTGCTCTGGTTTCCTCCCACAGTCCAAAGATGTGTGGGTTAGGTTGATTGGCCATGCTAAAATTGCCCCTTAGTGTCCTGGGATGCGTAGATTAGAGGGGTTAGCGGGTAAATATGTAGGGATATGGGGGTAGGGCCTGGGTGGGATTGTGGTCGGTGCAGACTCGATGGGCTAAATGGCCTCTTTCTGCACTGTAGGGTTTCTATGATTCTATGTGTGGATTAGATGGATTGGCCACACTAAATTGCTCCTTAGTGTCAGGGGGGCTAGCTAGGCTAAATGCATGGGGTTATGGGGGTAGGGCCTGGGTGGGATTGTGGTCAGTGCAGACTCAATGGGCCGAATGGCCTCTTTCTGCACTGTAAGATTTTATGATTCTATGAAAATACAGCCAAACTGGCTGGAATAAACCTGAAGGATGGAATTTTTCAGGAGTTGCTGTATAAATATTCCGAGTTCCTCCAAGATGAATTAGGATGTATACAGGGAGTTAAAGCTAAAGTCTATCTGGATCAGGAAGCGATACCTAAATCTTTACTTGCCTGCGAAGTAATGTTCGACTGATGTTGATTCTAGTTTGTTTTTTACAGTAAAGGTCTTAAAACATGACATTTTGTCCTTCAGTTTTTTTCCTTTAGTCACTGGGAAAGTCACCTCTTTTTAAAGGTTATTCGTCTTGACAGGAATTGTGACACTGCTAATTACCAACGTAAGAACCTTTCCAATAGTGTGATCATTTTTAATGATAGCCAATAAATCTCTTAGCCCAGAAAGCGAATCGGTAGGAACATTGGAATATTGTATTGTAAACTGTGAAGGGGGCAGTGTAGAACTGCAGACACAATGAGCCAAAAATCCTCTTTCTGTGTCATAACAATTCTGGGATTTGGTAATTTCAGCCTTGAATATGTTCAATGATCCGGCCTCCACTGCTCTCTGACACAATTCCAAAGATGAACAACCCTCTGAGAGAGAAATAATCTCCTCACCTCAGTCTTAAAAGGAAGATCCCATGGGTGGCACGGTGGCACAGTGGTTAGCACTGCTGCTTCACAGCGCCATGGACCCAGGTTCGATTCCCGGCTTGGGTCACTGTCTGTGTGGAGTTTGCACATTCTCCCCGTGTCTGCGTGGGTTTCCTCCGGGTGCTCCGGTTTCCTCCCACAGTCCGAAAGATGTGCTGAGTAGATGCATTGGCCATGCAAAATTCTCCCTCCATGTACCTGAGCAACTAGGGGATTTTCACAGTAACTTCATTGCAGTGTTAATGTAAGCCTACTTGTGACACCAATAAACTTAAAAAGTTATTTTTAGTGTGTGTGGAGTTTGCACATTCTCCCCGTGTCTGCGTGGGTTTCCTCCGGGTGCTCCGGTTTCCTCCCCAGTCCAAAGACATGGGGTTAGGTTGATTGGCCATGCTAAATTGACCCAAGTGTCAGGGGGATTAGCAGGGTAAATTTATGAGGTTACGGGAATAAGGCTTGAGTGGGATTGTGGCCGGTGCAGACGCGATGGGCCGAATGGCCTCCTTCTGCACTGTAGGGATTCTATGATTCTAAACAGTGCCCTGTAGTTCTAGCCTTCCCTATAAGCGGAAATATTATCCCAACATCCATCTTACCAAGTCGCCTCAGCATCTGAGATGCTTCAATGAGATCTGTGGATTTTCCTACCTTTAGGTTGTGAATTGTTGCTGGAGTTGCCAAAGTGTGAAGCTATCTTTTCCTTACTTTTTTTTCATTCTCTTCTCTATTTCTGAACCTAACCAGTTAATCCTCACCATTTCTCTTTCTGACTCAAATTTACTCACTGGTTCTTTCCCAATCTGTGAGCTTTGTGGGTTAATGAGGGAGAGCTGTTCTCTTTTTTTAGCACAGTCCCAGCTATTCCCTCTGCCCTGTCATCAGCTCACACATTCCAGCAACTCCGCTGGCAAAAAACATTAACATCAAAAAGGTACAATCGTAGATCTCTGCTTCAGAACTCTGCCACTGAGAAACCTGGCCAATTATTCCCGAGGCCTGCATTGTCAAGGTCATTCAGGCAGTGAGTGAGTGAAAAGCTGGCAGGGTAAACAGGCAGATGATTGTCAGTTTGCTACATACTTGGCTCGAAATACGAACTCAAAAAATTCCCAAAGAATTTACTGGAAGTGGGTGGTGGGAGTGAAGCGGGGCTGGGCACTTTACTGTAACAAGGTAAAGCTTCAGGTGGGGACTTGCTAAGTGCTGGGGGTGTGGAAAGAGAAGAAGAAGCAGGTAAGTAACCTCGATTAAGTTAACCACTTGGACACATTTTCATTCAGCAAGAATACGGAGTGAGGTTTCTCGTACAAAGAAGGACCCAATCACTTCAAGATAAAAGGACACTAGCTGAGAAACAAGAGGATGCAAAATATTTAATCGCACTTCCTTTTGATATACTTTCATGGGATGTGCGTAACGCTGGCAAGGCCAGCATTTGTTCTCCATTCCTGCTTGCTCGTGAACCAAGTGGTTTACCCGGTCGTTGCAGAGTCATGGGGGCGATCTTAGCAAAAAACATTCTAAGTGCCGAATGAGCGTGAAAACGGGAATTGCGCTGTTTTATTGGGCGAGGCAAAAATCGAATCGTTGCTCACACTGCAAAAATAATAATGCAACATCACTTTCCTGCCAGTAGGGGGAAGGCCTAAGCTCGCTGAAAGCTGGCAGGTTGCAGCAGAGAGCACAATTGCACGTGTGCAGATCTCTGTGCTCTGTACACCCTGCACAGGTCGATCGTCCCCACCCTACCACCTCCCCCCCCCTCCCTCCCTCCCCAACCCCATGAACGGACTGACCGATTGTTGGTTGCAGAGTGCACAGGTTCCTCCCAAATCGGCCCACCCCTTCAAGCTCCGACCCGTCCCAGTTGGCCCCATTCCCTCTGCCGCCACCTCCTTGGCACTGCCCGGTGCCCGGTGGGCATTGCAGGATGCCAAGCTGGCAGCACCAGGCTCGCATTGCCCAAGGGGCACCCACCCTCTGCCTCTGACCTCCTAGCGGGGGCCCTCAGCTGCCTCTGGTGAGGGTCATGTATGGACCTATCAATGGGGATCAGACGTAATGGCATCACTTGTGCGGACCTTCACCAGCGAGGCCATAGAGACAAGTGAACTCGACCGATAACGTCCCGGGTTCACTGTACTATTTACATTCTAATTTGAATAGAATTTAAATATTACAATCAGCCTTGCACCCTTTCCGGGCGGATATCCAGTGCCGGTAAGACTGCGAGAGGCGAGAAATTGGGCGTGAACCTGATTTCCCGACTCTCTCGCGATCTTACTGACTTGCCCGTCCATTGGCCAGCAGGGCGAGAAGGTAAAATCACCCCTAGAGAGAGGTACAGCTCACAGATTCCCCATCGGCCCATTGAGTCTGCACTGACAATAACTACCACTAACGTCGCGCTAATCCCAATTTCCAGCACTTCATTAATGTCCTTTAGGGGTCAGAATCTACACATCATTCAAGATCCAGAATAATAATTTCCCGCAATCCCATCAATGACAAGGGGGCGCAGTTTTAGGGGCAGGAGATTCCGAGAGGATTCTTGAATGTTATGATATTTCAAGGGCTCATCCAAATATTTTTGAAAGGTTGTGAGGGTTTCCAGCCTTCACTACCTTCCCAGGCAGCGCATTCCAGATTCCCACCACCCTCTGAGTGAAAAACATTTCCAAATCCTCTCGGAATCTCCTGCCCCTAAAACTGTGCCCCCTCGTCATTGATGGGATTGCGGGAAATTATTATTCTGGATCTTGAATGATGTGTAGATTCATAGAAACCCTACAGTGCAGAAGGAGGCCATTCGGCCCATCGAGTCTGCACCGACCACAATCCCACCCAGGCCCCACATATTTTACCCACTAATCCCTCTAACCTACGCATCTCAGGATTCTAAGGGGCAATTTTTAACCTGGCCAATCAACCTAACCCGCACATCTTTGGACTGTGGGAGGAAACCGGAGCACCCGGAGGAAACCCACACAGACACGAGAAGAATGTGCAAACTCCACACAGACAGTGACCCGAGCCGGGAATCGAACCCGGGACCCTGGAGCTGTGAAGCAGCAGTGCTAACCACTGTGCTACCGTGCCGCCCTGTTCTGATCCCTAAAGGACATTAATAAACCAAATGAGTTTCTTACGACTATCAATTTAAGTTTCATGGTCACCAATCCCGATACTAACTTCCTATGCTGGATTTATTAACTGATTGGCTTTGTTAATTAACCTGCCCTTAAACTCCACCAGCTGCTGCGGTGGGTACTCGAATCCACACCCTCAGCTTTAGTCCAGAGTTTCTGCATTATTGGCCTACTGACAATAGAGCTACACCAAGGTCTCCCACTCACTGACTGACTCCCTCTTGTCACAAGGTCGTGAATCTGTGGAACTCATTGTCACAGAAGACTGTGGAGGCCAGGTCATTGAGTTAAGACAGAGATAGATAGGTTCTTGAACAGGGGAGAGACAGCAATCTCATCATCGTGTCCGGGCCCCATACCTAAGGAAGGATGTGCTGGCCTTGGAGGGGGTCCAGAGGAGGTTCACAAGAATGATCCCAGGAATTAAGGGTTTGTCATATGCGGAGCAGTTGAGGACTCGGGGTCTACACTCGATGGAGTTTAGAAGGATGAGGGGGGATCTAATTGAAACTTACAGAATATTGAGAGCCCTGGATAGAGTGGATGTAAGGAGGGTGTTTCCACTAGTGGGAGAGACTAGAATCAGAGGGCACAACCTCAGTGTGAAGGGATGATCTTTTAAAAAAGAGATGAGGAGGAATTTCTTCAGCCAGAGGATGGTGAATCTGTGGAACCCATTGTCCCAGAGGGCAGTGGAGGCCAGGTCATTGAGTTAAGACAGAAATAGATAAGTTCTTGATCAATAAGGGGATCAAGGGTTACGGGGAATGGGGTTGAGGATCAAGTCAGCCATGATTGAATGGCAGAGCAGACTCGATGGGCCGAATGGCCTAATTCCGCTCCTATATCTTATGGTCTTATGGGTTCATGAGAAAGTGAGCAAAGGGGAGGCGGTGGCACAGTGGTATTGTCATTGACTTAATAAACCAGAGACCTGGGGTGGTGCTCTGGGGGCCGAGGTTCGGATCCCACTGTGGTAGATGATGAAATTTGAATTCAATAAAAATCTGGAATTAAAAGTCTAATGATGACCATGAAACCATTGTCGATTTGTTGTAAAAACCCATCTGGTTCACTAGTATCCTTTGGAGAAAGAAATCTGACATTCTTACCCGGTGTGGCCATGTGGTTGACATGGTAATCAGGGATGAGTAATAAATGCTGGCCCAGCCAGCGACACCCACATCCTGTAAAAATTCAGTTAAAAACTCATCGTTCGGTTTCTCAACTCATTGTCAGAGTTCCAATTTGAGCTTCCTTTAATCACTTACAGGGAAATAACATCGAGAAGTTTAAGTTTATTAAGTTTAAAGTTTAGTTATTAGCATCACAGGTAGGCTTACATTAACACTGCAATGAAGTTACTGTGACAATCCCCTGGTCGCCACACTCCGGTCTGTTCGGCTACACTGAGGGAGAGTTTAGCACGGCCGATGCACCTAACCAGCACGTCTTTCAGACTGTGGGAGGAAACCAGAGCACTAGAAAGTGTGCAGAAAAGATTTACTAGGATGCTATCGGGACTTGATTTAAAGTTTTTTTTAAAATCAGTCATAAATAAGGCTTCTGTTAACACTGCAATGAAGTTACTGTGAAATTCTCCTAGTCGCCACAGTCCAGCGCCTGTTCAGGTCAATGCACCCTAACCAGCACGTCTTTCAGAATGTGGGAGGAAACCGGAGCACCCGGAGGAAACCCACGCAGACACGGGGAGAACGTGCAAACTCCACACAGACAGTGACCCAAGCCAGGAATTGAACCTGGGTCCCTGACGCTGTGAGGCAGCAGCGCTAACCACTGTGCTACCGTGCTGCTCAGTAAGGAGAGGCTGGATAGATTGGGACTTTTTTCGCTGGAGCATAGGAGGCTTAGGAGCGATCTTATAGAGGTCTATAAAATAATGAGGGGCATAGATCAGTGAGATAGCCAATATCTTTTCCCAAAGGTAAGGGAGTCTAAAACTAGAGGGCATAGGTTTAAGGTGAGAGGGGAGAGATACAAGAGTCCAGAGGGGCAATATTTTCACTCAGAGGGTGGAGAGTGTCTAGAACGAGGTGTCAGAGGTAGTAGTAGAGACGGGTACAATTTTGTCTTTTAAAAAGTATTTAGACAGTTACATAGGTAAGATGGGTATAGAGGGATATGGGCCAAAAGCGGGCAATTGGGACTAGCCTAGTGGTAAAAACGGACAGCATGGACAAGTAGGGCCGAAAGGCCTATTTCTATGCTATAAACCTCTATGACTCTATGACACTTGGAAGACCCAAGCAGACACGGGGAGAATGTACAAACTCCACACAGACAGTGACCCAAGCCAGGAATTGAACCTGGGTCTCTGGTGCTGTGAGGCAGCAGTGCTAACCACTGAGCCATCCTAGAAATAGAAATAGGGAAGCAATGGCTGAAAATGGAACAGTTTGCATTCAGATGGCACCCTTTATCACTTCAGGATGTCCCAAGAAGAGATGGTTGTGTAGTGGCAATGTCACTTGGTTAATACCACCCAGGCCCCAGGTTAATGCTGTGAGGACACGGGTTCAAATCCCACCACTGCAGCTGGAGGAATTTAAATTCAATTAATTAATGAATATGGAATTGAAAGCTAGTCTCAGTAATGGTGACAGTGAAACTATCATTGATTGTTGAAAGGGTTGGCTTATGAGAGTAGACTAGGGCTATGCTCATTGGAATTCAGAAGAATGAGGGGTGATCTTATGGAAACACATGATAGAAGCAGGAAGGTTGTTTCTGGTGAAGCTAGAACTAGGGGGCATGGCCTCAAAATAAGGGGGAGCAGATTTAGGACTGAATTGAGGAGGAATTTCTTCACACAAAGGGTTGTGAATCTGTTAAAGTTTATTTATTAGTCACAAGTAAGACTTACATTCACACTGCAATGAAATTACTGTGAAATTCCCCCAGTCACCACACTCCGGCATCTGTTCGGGTCAATGCACTTAACCAGCAAGTGTTTCAGACTGTGGGAGGAAACCGGAGCACCCGGAGGAAACCCACGCAGACACGGGGAGAACGTACAGACTCCACACAGACAGTGACCCAAGCCAGGAATTGAACCTGGGTCCCTGGTGCCATGAGGCAGCAGTGCTAACCACTGTGCCACCGTGCCGCCCCACAGAAACTGTGGAATTCCCTGCCCAGTGAAGCAGTTGAGGCTACCTCATTGAATGTTTTTAAGGCAAGGATAGATAAATTCTTTGAACAGTAAAGGAATTAAGGGTTATGGTGAGCGGGCGGGTAAGTGGAGCTGAGGCCACGAAAAGATCAGCCATGATCTTATCGAATAGCGGGACAGGCTCGAGGGGGCAGATGGCCTACTCCTGCTCCTAGTTCTTATGTTCTTATGTAAAACCCATCTGGTTCACTAATGTCCTTTAGGGAAGGAAATCTGCCATCCTTACCCAGTCTGGCCTACATGTGTCTCCAGAGCCACAGCAACTCCCCTCTGAAATGGCCTCAGATGCTGAGCTCAAGGGGCAATTAGGGATGGGCAGATGCCTACATCCCAGAAAAGAATGAAGGAAAGAAGCAGTTCGATACAGCATTGAGGTAAGGGGGATCAAAGGATACTGGGAGAAGGCGGGATCAGGCTATTGAGTGGTGGAACAGACTTGAAGGGCCGAATGATTTGATTTGATTTGATTTATTATTGTCACATGTACTAGCATACAGTGAAAAGTATTGTTTCTTGCACTATACAGACAAAGCATACCGTTCATAGAGAAGGAAACAAGAGAGTGCAGAATGTAGTGTTACAGTCATAGCTAGGATGTAGAGACTTAATGCAAGTTGGATCCATTCAAAAGTCTGACAGCAGCAGGGAAGAAGCTGTTCTTGAATCGGTTGGTACGTGATCTCAGACTTTTGTATCTTTTTCCCAACGGAAGAAGGTGGAAGAGAGAATGTCCAGGGTGCGTGGAGGCCTTAATTATGCTGGCTGCTTTGCCGAGGCAGCGGGAAGTGTAGACAGAGTCAATGGATGGGAGGCTGGTTTGCGTGATGGACTGGGCTACATTCACGACCTTTTGTAGTTCCTTGCGGTCTTGGGCAGAGCAGGAGCCCATACCAAGCTGTGATACAACCAGAAAGAATGCTTTCTATGGTGCATTCTCCTGCTCCTATTTTTCATGTTTCTGTGAAAGATCAGCTGGGCCTTTTCTACACTGGCCGGTGACTCTGAGAGTCAGTGGGTCAGTGGAACGGTTTTTCATTTCCAAATATTCTTAACTCTTGATGCAAATGCAGGTTTACGGATAACATTCCGGACTGATCAGTATTCCTGGATTTCAGGAACATTTCAGCTCTGCCTTGACAGTCACCTCCTGTCAGAGTGAAGATAGAGGACTTGCAGGGTTTGTTTCCAGTATTTACCCAGGTCACACACTGATATTTGACACAATCTTTGCCCCAGTGTCCATGGTGACAGCAGCAAAGTGAATGCAGAACTTGTCCCAGCATTCTCCCCCTCCACTGATGCCTCTGTTCAATTATGGGTCCATTTACAAACCAAGAAAGGTTTGCGTTTAAAAGCATCAACCATGTCCCAAAGTGCTTCACACTGAATGAAGGGCGGCACGGTGGCTCAGTGGTTAGCACTGTTGCTTCACAGCTCCAGGAACCTGGGTTCGATTCCCGGCTCGGGTCACTGTCTGTGCTGAGTTTGCACGTTCTTCCCATGTCTGCGTGGGTTTCCTCTGGATGCTCTGGTTTCATCCCACACTCCAAAGACGTGTAGGTTAGGTTAATTGACCATGCTAAATTGCCCGTTAGTGTCCAAAGATATATAGGTTAGGGGGATTAGTGGGGTAAATACGTGGGGTTTCGCGGTAAGCTTGGGGTCAGAGTCAGTGCAAACTAGATGGACTGAATGGCCTCCTTCTGCACAATAGGGATTCTATGCAATTCACCAAAGATTCTTAGACAGCACCTTCCAAACCCATGACCACTTTCATCTAGAAGGACAAGGGCAGCAGATACATGGGAACACCACCACCTGCAAGTTCCCCTCCGAGCCCCTCACCATCCTGACTTGGAAATATGTCGCTATTCCTTCGCAGTCACTGGGTCAAAATCCTAGGATTCGCTCCCTAATGGCATTGTGGGTCAAATCCACAGCACGTGGACTGCAGCGATTCAAGAAGGCAGCTCACCACCACCTTCTCAAGGGGCAACGAGGGATGGGCAATAAACGCTGGCCAGCCAGCAATGGCCATGTCCAACAAATCAATAAAAGAAATGTAGTCAGTGCAGTTGACGGGCAGCATGGTCGGTGCAGGCTTGGAGGGCCGAAGGGCCTGCTCCTGTGCTGTAATTTTCTTTGTTCCTTTGTTGTTTGCAGGAAACACGACAGCCAATTTGTGCACAGCAAGCTCCCACCAACAGCAATGCGACAAATGACGAGGTCATCTCTCTTTGTTGTTTTGGTTGAGGGGTCAACGTTGCCAGGATATCGGGGAGAAACGGCCAGCCTTTCTACTGCCTACCATCATCTGAATGGCCAAGCCTTGTGCTTTTCCTGTCGGCCATTTGCAATGTTGCCCCTGGGTCAGAAAGCTGTGGGTTCAAATCCCCCTCCGGGACTTGGGTGTAAAAGCCGAGGCTAACACTCGAGTATGGCACTGGCTTGTCGGAGCTGTAGCCTTTTTGTTGAGATGTTACTTTGGAACATTGCATGCCCTCTAAGGCCATTATTTTGAAAATCCCAAGGCAATAGAGGAGTAGGGAAGTTACCCCTAATATCCAGGTCAATATTTACCCCGAAACCAACATCACAATAGCACATCTTTGGACTATGGGAGGAAACCGGAGCATCCGGAGGAAACCCATACAGACACGGGGAGAATGTGCAAACTCCACACAGACAGTGACCCGAGGCTGGAATTGAACCCGGGTCCCTGGAGCTGTGAGGCAGCAGTGCTAACCACTGTGCTACCGTGCCGCCCACTTATTATCATTTAAATAATAACCCATTTTGCTATTATTCCTACCAAAACAGAGACCCACTTCTTCAGTCAAGCTTCCATTCTCTTGCTGTTTGTGGGATCTTGCTGTGTGCTGATTGGCTGCTGCGATTCCTACAATGCGATACTGCTCTGCTTCAAAAGGTACCTCATAGAATCATAGAATCCCTACAGTGCAGAAGGAGGCCATTAGGCCCATCAAAGAACAAAGAGAAGTACAGCATTGGAACAGGCCCTTCGGCCCTCCAAACCTGTGCCAATCATGATGCCCTAACTAAACTAAAACAAAAACAAAAACCCACAGAAACATAGAAACCCTACAGTGCAGAAGGAGGCCATTCGGCCCATCGAGTCTGCACCGACCACAATCCCACCCAGGCCCTACCCCCATATCCCTACATATTTTTACCCGCTAATCCCTCTAACCTACACATCTCGGGACACTAAGGGGCAATTTTAGCATGGCCAATCAACCTAACCTGCACATCTTTGGACTGTGGGAGGAAACCGGAGCACCCGGAGGAAACCCACGCAGACACGAGGAGAATGTGCAAACTCCACACAGACAGTGACCCGAGCCGGGAATCGAGCTGTGAAGCAGCAGTGCTAACCACTGTGCTACTGTGCCGCCCTTTACTCGGTCTATATCCCTCTATTCCTTCCCTATTCATGGACCCATCCAAATGTCTCTTAAATGTTGCTAAAGTGCTTGCTTCCACCACCTCCTCTGGCAGTGCGTTCCAGGCACCCACCACTCTCTCCGTGAGAAACCTCCCCCACACCATCTAGTTTGCACCAACCACAATCCCACCCAGGCCCTATCCCTGTAACCCCTCATATTTACCCTATTAATCCCCCTGACACTAGGGTCAATTTAGCATGGCCAGTCAACCTAATCCGCACCTCATTGGTGGTAAAGATCTTTGGGACATTGGTGTTGGTCAAAGGTGTGACAGAAATACAAATCTTTCCTTGTTTTTAATCTCATGGAATTGATTTGTTTCTGACTATCTACCAGGACTTTCCCAGCTCTGAGCACGAGGTTTACGATTAGGATTGACCAGGGAATTCCCGTATCAGACAGGTACAATGTTCAATGTTCAGTGATTAAAGTCATAATAGGCTTTTAATCTGAATAACAATAAAACTGTGTGCTAATATAACACTTTTAACATAGTCCCAAACAGCTTCTCCAGGGCTTTTACAACCAGAACTTTGACACCTCACCACATAAGGTGACACTGCGTACAGTGGAATGGAAGCTTGACTGAAGAAGTGGGTCTCCGTTTTGGTAGGAATAACAGCAAAATGGATTATTATTTAAATGATAATAAATGAGCGGCACGGTAGCACAGTGGTTAGCACTGCTGCCTCACAGCTCCAGGGACCCAGGTTCAATTCCAGCCTCGGGTCACTGTGTGGAGTTTGCACATTCTCCCTGTGTCTGCGTGGGTTTCCTCCGGGTGCTCCGGATTCCTCCCATAGTCCAAAGATGTGTGGGTTAGGTTGATTGGCCATGCTAAATTGACCCTCGTGTCAGGGGATTAGGAGAGTTACGAGAATAGGTCCTGGGTGGGATTGCGGTCGGTGTAGACTCGATGGGCCGAATGGCCTCCTTCTGCACTGTAGGGATTCTGTGATTCTATGAAATTGCTGCATGTTGCTGTGCAGAGGGACCTGGGTGTCCTTGTGCAGGAATCACAAGGAGTTGGTTTGCAGGTGCAGCAGGTAATTAAGAAGGCAAATGGAATTTTGTCCTTCATTGCTAGAGAGATGGAGTTTAAAAACAGCGAGATTATGTTGCAGGTGTATAAGGTGCTGGTGAGGCCACACCTGGAGTACTGTGTACAGTTTTGGTCTCCTTACTTGAGAAAGGATATACTGGCACTGGAGGGGGTGCAGAGGAGATTCACTAGATTGATTCCGGAGTTGAGAGGGTTGGCTTATGAGGGGAGACTGAGTAGACTGGAGGGCTATGAGGAGAGGTTGGAGAAACGTAGTTTGTTCTCACTGGAGCGACGGAGGTTGAGGGGCGACCTGATAGAAGTCTACAAGATTATGAGAGATATGGACAGATTGGATAGTCAGAAGCATTTTCCCAGGGTGGAAGAGTCAATTACTAGGGGGCACAGGTTTAAGGTGCGAGGGGCAAGGTTTAAAGGAGATGTACGAGGCAGATGTTTTACACAGAGAGTAGTGGGTGCTGGAACTCGTTGCCGGGGGAGGTAGTGGAAGCGGATACGGTAGTGAATTTTAAGGGCCGTCTTGACAAATACATGAATAGGATGGGAATAGAGGGATATGGTCCCCGGAAGGGTAGGGGGTTTTAGTTCAGTCGGGCAGCATGGTCGGTGCAGGCTTGGAGGGCCGAAGGGCCTGTTCCTGTGCTGTAATTTTCTTTGTTCTTTGTTCTTTATACTCATTGGAATTCAGAAGAATGAGGGGGGATTTTCTAGAAACATATAAAATTATGAAGGGAATAGATAAGATAGAAGCAGGGAAGTTGTTTCCACTGGCGGGTGAAACTAGAACTAAGGGGCATGGCTTCTAAATAAGGGGGAGCAGATTTAGGACTGAGTTGAGGACGAACTTCTTCACACAAAGGGTTGTGAATCTGTGGAATTCCCTGCCCAATGAAGCAGTTGAGGCTACCTCATTGAATGGTTTTAAGGCAAGGATAGATAAAGTTTTGAACAGTAAAGGAATTAAGGGTTATGGTGAGCGGGCGGGTAAGTGGAGCTGAGTCCACAAAAAGATCAGCCATGATCTTATTGAATGGCGGAGCAGGCTCGAGGGGCCAGATGGCCTACTCCTGCTCCTAGTTCTTATGTTCTAATGTTCAAGATTCAAGAACAGAATGTGAGAATTGCTGAAAGAAAAAGACATGCGGTCGAAGCTTTTCGTCTTGCACCCATCAGGCAGATTCACAAAATTACCAATAGTAAAGGGAAAACGATTTGTACCGCATGAAAAGCAGAGTGCTGATTGGTTGACAAGTGGAGACTGGTTGATAGAGGTGTTGCCATGGAGAATGCATCAGGGAATAGCTTCGATATCAGTGCTCGAGCATTCTAAAGGAGGAGGGAGAGGTGGTGAGATTCAGGGAGGGAACGCCAGAGCTTGGAGCCCAGGCAGCTGAACCCACAGCTCCTCGCGGTGGGGAGATTACAATTGGGAAGTTCAGTTTGAGGAGTGCAGATACTGATGATGATAAATCGCTTGGAAATTTGGCATGTGGGAGCGGGATTATCCGGCCCTTCCAGCTGTGGGGGGGATATTCTGGACCCATCGAAGTCGATCCCCACTGCGGGTTCCCCGGTGGCGGGATGGCGAACCAGGCAAACTGCCATTGACTTTGACAGGAGTGGAAGATCCTGTAAGCAGCCAATGAGAAAACCCGCAGCGGGGCTGAGGGGGGTGGGGGGGGGGGGGAGGGGGTGGGAGGTGGTGGGGCTGGGGGTTCTGGAAATGTTCTGCCCGAGTCGTTTGGTAGCCTCCGAATGATCCTCTGCTGCAACACGAGACATTTCCATTCCATGAAGGGGAAATGTGGATCTACAAAGGGTGAATACAAGCGTGCAGGTGGAGGAAGCAATAGGAAGATAAATGGTATGGTGGCCTCCACCTTTACTGCAGCTGTACAGGGCCTTGGTGAGACCACACCTGGAGTAATGTTGTGCAGTTTGAGTCTCCTCATCTAAGAAAGGGTAGACTTGCCATAGATCAAGCGCAGTGAAGGTTCACCAGACTGATTCCTGGGATAGCAGGAACAGGCCCTTCAGCCCTCCAAACCTGTGCCGATCATGATGTCGTAAGTAAACTACAAAAAAACACTTTCTGCCCTTACTCGGTCCGTATCCCTCTATTCCCTTCCTATTCATGTACCCGAATTGCTGTATGAGGAGAGATTAGGTCGACTGGGCCTGTATTCACCGGAATTGAGAGGGGATCTTTTGAACTGTATAAATCTCTCACAGGGCTGGACAGACTGGATACAGGGTGTTGTTCCCCTCTGGCTGGCTGGGTGGGGGGAGGGAGAATCTAGAACAAGGGGTCACCATTTCAGGATATGGTGAAGGCCATTTAATATTGACATGAGGAGAAACATCTTCATTCAGAGGGTTGAGAACCTGTAAAAATCTCTACCTCCCTCTCTACAGAAAGCTGTGGAGGCCAAGTCATTGAATAGATTTAAGAAGGAAATTGAGAGATTCCTAGACTCTAAAACTCATTGGTTATGGGGAGAGAGTGCTGGGGTAATGGCATTGAGACAGAGGATCGGCCATGGTCATATTGAATGGTGGAGCAGGCTTGAAGGGCTGAATGGTCTCCTCCTAGTTTCTTTATTTCCTCCTCATATTCACCCTGCATCTCCTGCCCAATCCAGAAACCCATCCCCCTAATCCTCGTAGCATCAACCAATGGGAACAGCTTTTCTTTGTCGAGGATGATGTCATTGTGACTGAGTTAGGAATCCAGAGACCCAGACTAACGCTCTGGGGGACATGGGTTCAAATCCCGCCCTGGCAGCTGCTGGAATTTAAATTCAATGAATAAATCTGGAATTGAAAAACTCCTCCCAGTTACGGGACTGAAACTCCCATCGATTCTCCTTGAAACCCATCTGGATCACTAACGTCCTTTAGGGAAGGCTCTGCAGAGGCCTTAGTCACGGAACTGGACGGGAGGAGAGAGAAATCATGTTTCTCTGGGAGCCGGAAGGTCATCATGGCTGAAGGGACTGGGTGACAGGAAGGAATGTGCAAAGAAAACCTGGCTGTATTACCACACAAAGTCCAATGGGGGGGCGGCACGGTGGCACAGTGGCACAGTGGTTAGCACTGCTGCCTCACAGCGCCAGGGACCCGGGTTCGATTCCCGGCTTGGGTCACTGTCTGTGCGGAGTCTGCACATTATCCCCGTGTCTGCGTGGGTTTCCTCCGGGTGCTCCGGTTTCCTCCCACAGTCCGAAAGATGGGCTGGTTAGGCCGTGCTGAATTCTCCCTCAGTGTACCCGAACAGGCGCCGGAGTGTGGCGACTAGGGGATTTTCACAGTAACTTCATTGCAGTGTTAATGTAAACCTACTTGTGACACTAATAAATAAACTTTAAACCCTCAGGTCGAGAATTCCAAAGGTTCACAATCCTCTGAGTGAAGAAATGTCTCCTCATCTCAGTCCTCAATAAATGGCACGCTGTCTTCTCCCAGGTCCCTCAGGCCGGACACAACATCATTGAACGTAGTTAGTCAGCACAGCACCGGTGTGGATTCCACGCCCCTTCCCCCCCATCCTGTTTTATACCACTGATGCGCGATTAAATCACTCGGGAGGCTAGATTGTACCCGGGAAATAAAGGCTTTTATTACTAACAAGAATGGAGCACACTATATACAATACAATCCCAGACTAAAGGGTCACCAGGCAGTGCAGTGACCTTTATACTTCCCCAGGTAGGCGGAGCCAACTGGAGTGTACCACAGAACAATATCAACAGGTGGAACAGCCCAACCCTAACACCAACAGTAATTACAGTAACATATCTACAAACACCCATAGTGCTGACCATCCATGGCTCAGCACTCATAGTGGTAACCAATATGGTTCACCACAACTACTCACCGTTACTTCACCAAGGTTTGATAGGGGTGAGTAATATTTCTCTATTTTTCAATTCCATATCACATAACCAGCAAGCTGCATTCCTGGTCCTTTAGCTGTCTCTCCTGGCTGGTCTCTATTGCAGCTGGACGAGTGTTCTACTGGTGAGTGACAAGTGACTATGTGAGGGGGACCTGTGAGCTCTCTGTTTGTAAACCGTGCACCATAGCAGCTGGAACAGCTGTTTACTGTCACAATCTGGCCACTTGGGAAGTTTCGAATGGATGTACAGCAAACTCACGCCAACAATCCTCACAACATGACCCAAGCTTGTCCCTACCTCTCCAAACTAATCACATCGATTCAGGCTGGTAGCTTGCCCCTAACTGCCTCAGACCAGGGGATGGGGTGTAAAGGACCCAAAATCACTCCAGTTTCCAGCTGAGGCTGCCTGGGCAGACCCAGGCTTGTGATTTGATTTGATTTATTATTGTCACAAAGAACAAAGAAAATTACAGCACAGGAACAGGCCCTTCGGCCCTCCAAGCCTGCACCGACCATGCTGCCCGACTGATCTAAAACCCCCTACCCTTCCGGGGACCATATCCCTCTTTTCCCATCCTATTCATGTACTTGTCAAGATGCCCCTTAAAAATTGCTATTGTATCCGCTTCCACTACCCACTCCCCGGCAGCGAGTTCCAGGCACGCACCACCCTCTGTGTAAAAAACTTGCCTTGTACATCTCCTTTAACCTTGCCCCTCACACCGTAAACCTATATTATGTTACATGTATCAGTATACAGTGAAAAGTATTGTTTCTTGCACGCGATACAGACAAAGCATACTGTTCATAGAGAAGGAAAGCAGAGGGTGCAAAATGTAGTGTTACAGTCATAGCTAGGGTGTAGAGAAAGATCAACTTAATATGAGGTCGGTCCATTTAAAAGTCTGACAGCAGCAGGGAAGAAGCTGTTCTTGAGTCGGTTGGTACGTAACCTCAGACTTTTGTATCTTTTTCCCGACGGAAGAAGGTGGAAGAGAGAATGTCTGGGGTGTGTGGGGTCCTTAATTATGCTGGCTGCTTTGCCGAGGCAGCGGGAAGTGTAGACAGAGTCAATGGATGGGAAGCTGGTTTGCGTGATGGATTGGGCTACATTCACGACCTTTTGTAGTTTCTTGCGGTCTTGGGCAGAGCAGGAGCCCATACCAAGCTGTGATACAACCAGAAAGAATGCTTTCTATGGTGCATCTGTAAAAGTTGGTGAGAGTCGTAGCTGACATGCCAAATTTCCTTAGTCTTCTGAGAAAGTAGAGGCGTTGGTGGGGCTTTCTTAACTATAGTGTCGCATGGACAGGTTGTTGGTGATCTGGACACCTAAAAACTTGAAGCTCTCGACCCTTTCTACTTCGTCCCTGTTGATGTTCATTACGCTTCCTGAAGTCGATGACAATCTCCTTCCTTTTGTTGACATTGAGGGAGAGATTATTGTTGCCGCACCAGTTCACCAGATTCTCTATCTCATTCCTGTACTCTGTCGCGTCATTGTTTGAGATCCGACCCACTACGGTGGTGTCGTCAGCAAGCTTGAAAATCAAGTTGGAGGCGAATTTGGCCACACAGTCAGTGGTGTATAAGGAGTGTCGTAGGGGGCTGAGAACACAGCCTTGTGGGGCATTGGTGTTGAGGTCCTGTTGGTGTCTATGTAGGTTGGAGTGGGTTCACTATCAGTAGGATTTAGAATGACAATGCACTGAACTCGCTCTCAGAAACGGTGACCTTCTGCACAACACGATCTCGCCTCTCTGTGCTGATGGGATTGTCTCTCTGCCCGCAATCATTGCCAATGTTGCAGAGGTGTCCCACTGCCTTTTCTCATGTTACACAATACAAGGTGAAAAGATTTATTAATGTTGGGACAGATTACAGACGCACATACAGTAGACAGCTTTGTTTGATTGATTTGATGGAAGCTGGTGTTGAACCAGGTTGATGGATTGCTACACGTTTGTCTTTGCCCACCCATGCCTCGGGCTCTTGTTGTCAGCGCTCTTGTTGCTGTCTGATAGAACACTCACTGTTAAACTGTCAATCAGAGGAAACCTCTCTCGCTGGCACTCACCCAACCTGCCTGACTCAAAGCTACGTGGTCACAGTGCGGCTTGAGTAGACAAGGGAAGGAATTGCATTTCTATAGCGCCTTTCGTGACCTCAGCATGTCCTCTGATGCGCAGTCGCTGTTGTAACGTGACGAAATGCAGCCACCAGTTTGCACACAGCAAGATCCCATTTTGGGGGAGGCAGTGGTGTCGTGCTGTTGTCACTGGACTAGCAATCCAGAGACCTCGGGTCACGTCCCGGGGACCTGGGTTCAAATCCCACCATGGCAGATCGTGCAATTTGAATTCAATAAAAATAATGAATTAAAAGTCTACTGATGGCCATGAAACCATTGTCGATTGTCAGAAAAACCCATCTGGTTCACTAATGTCCTTTATTAATGCAGAACGTAAACATCTATTTGGGGCGGCACGGTGCCACAGTGGGTTAGCACTGCTGCCTCACAGCGCCAGGGACCCGGGTTTGATTCCCGGCTCGGGTCACTGTCTGTGTGGAGTCTGCACATTCTCCCCGTGTCTGCGTGGGTTTCCTCCGGGTGCTCCGGTTTCCTCCCACACCCCAAAGATGTTGCGGGTTAGGTGGATTGGCCAGGCTAAATTATCAGGGGGACTAGCTAGGGTAAATGTTTGGGGTTATGGGGTAGGACCTGGGTGGGATTGTGGTCAGTGCAGATTCAATGGGCCGAATGGCCTCTTTCTGCATTGTAGGATTCTATGATTCTAAGTGACCTGCACCTTTCAATCTTCTTGCCATTTGGTAATCACAAATATTTAGCCGGTTTCTGGACAGGTTCGTGCTATTAAATATTAGCCCCCCTGTCCCCCGCCAATCTCTTTACCATCCTCCCCTGCAACACCCCCCCCAATGCTGCCACTCCTCCCTCTCTCCCCACACACATAGCTGACCTTTGCGGGGTGAGGTATCTCCTGAGGCATTGCCCTGTGGCCATCATCTCACTGCTGGCCTGGACTGAGACCTCGAGTGGCTGTTGGGCTGCAGAAGGCGTCACAGTGGAACGCCAGCTTCCACAAGGGCCGCGTTCCGGTGCACAAAATCCTGATGACTTTCCCAATGCAGAGAAAGACGAACATGCAAGAGGAGGCCCCTCGGCCCCTCGAGCCTGTACCGTGGCTGATCTGATTGTAACCCCAGCCCTACATTCTCACCTCCATGGGCGCTGGGGTTAACAGGGGCAAAGCCCTCCTCCTCCTGTGTGAGTCAGACCCTTCCCCTCAGGCTATTGCAGAGGGGCGTGGGGGTGTGGGGGGGGGCGTGGGGGCGTTGTGGGGGGGGTGTAGATCCAGTTAACGATGCTGCGATCGCTGAGTCAAAGGCATTTCATCCTTCAGAAAAAGTCCCTTTCACAGGTTCAGCTGTTTGGTTTTGTGCCAAAGGATTGGTTGTGTAATAGAGCAGTAAAAACCCCGACAATTGTGCAACTATTCACTGCACAATCACATTAGAAAGCTCAATATCCCAGATTAATGCACCACACACTCACACACCAACACACACACACCACACACACCAACACACACACACTCACACACTCACCACACACACACACACACACACACACACACACCACACACACTCACACACACACACTCACACACACACACACTCACACACACACACACACACACACACTCACACACACACACACACACACACGCACTCACACACACTCACACACACACACCCACACACACACACACACACACACACACCACACACACTCACACACACGCACTCACACACACTCACACACACACACTCACACACACACACTCACACACACTCACACACACACACTCACACACTCAAACACACACACTCACACACACACGCACTCACACACACTCACACACACACACTCACACACACACACTCACACACACTCACACACACACACACACACACACACGCACTCACACACACTCACACACACACACTCACACACACACACTCACACACACACACACTCACACACACACACTCACACACACTCACACACACACACTCACACACACTCACACACACACACTCACACACACACGCACTCACACACACTCACACACACACACTCACACACACACACTCACACACTCACACACACACACACACACTCACACACACTCACACACACACTCACACACACACACTCACACACACACACTCACACACACACGCACTCACACACACTCACACACACACACTCACACACACACACACACACTCACACACACACGCACTCACACACACACACACACACACTCACACACACACACACGCACTCACACACACACACACACACACTCACACACACACACACACTCACACACACATGCACTCACACACACTCACACACACACACTCACACACACACACACACACACACACACTCACACACACTCACACACACACACACACACACACTCACGCACACACACACACACTCACACACGCACTCACACACACTCACACACACACACACACACACACACGCACTCACACTCACACTCACACACACACGCACTCACACACACACTCACACACACACACACTCACACACTCACGTAGTGTCACGGCTGTAGAAAAGATGGACGCCACAGAGGGATTGTCTTCGGAATCTCTGTGGGTGGAGGTTCGCAACAGGAAGGGATCAATAACTTTACTGGGTGTTTTCTATAGGCCGCCCAATAGTAGCAGGGATGTGGAGGAGCAGATTGGGAAGCAGATCCTGGAGAGATGTGATAATAACAGAGTGATCGTGATGGGAGATTTTAATTTCCCAAATATCGATTGGAATATCCCTCGGGTAAGGGGTTTAGATGGGGAGGAGTTTGTTAGGTGCGTTCAGGAGGGCTTCCTGACACAGTATGTGGATAAACCTACAAGAGGAGAGGCTGTACTTGATTTGGTATTGGGAAATGAACCTGGGCATCTCTCAGTGGGAGAGCATTTTGGGGATAGTGATCATAACTCTATCTCCTTTACATTAGCATTGGAGAGAGATAGGATCAGTCAAGCTAGGAAAGTGTTTATCTGGACTAAGGGCAATTATGAGGCTATTAGGCAGGAAATTAGAGGCATAAATTGGAAGGAGGTTTTCTCAGGGAACTGTACGGAAGAAATGTGGCAACTTTTCATGGAAAATATGTCTGGAGCTCTGCACAGCAACATTCCAATGAGACAGGGGAGTTATGGTAGGTTACAGGAACCATGGTGCACGAAAGCTGTAACGAATTTAGTCAAGAAGAAAAGAAGAGCCTACAAAAGGTTCAGGGAGCTAGGTAATGTTAGAAATCTAGAAGAGTATATGACTAATAGGAAGGAACTAAAGAGGGAAATTAGAAGAGCAAGAAAGGGTCATAAGAAGGCCTTGGCTGACAGGATAAAGGAAAACCCCAAGGCATTCTACAAATATGTTAAGAGCAAGAAGATAAGATGTGAAGGAATAGGACCTATCAAATGTGACGGTGGGAAAGTCTGTATAGAACCGGTAGAAATAGCAGAGGTACTCAATGAATACTTTACTTCAGTATTCACAGTGGAAAAGGATCTTGGTAGTTGCAGTGCCGACTTGCAGTGGACTGAGAAGATTGAGCATGTGGACATTAGGAAAGAGGATGTGTTGGAGCTTTTGAAAAGCATCAAGTTAGATAAATCACCAGGACCGGATGGGATGTACCCCAGGTTACTGTGGGAGGCGAGGGAAGAGATTGCTGAGCCTCTGGCGATGATCTTTGTGTCATCAATGGAGACGGGAGAGGTTCTGGAGGATTGGAGGATTGCAGATGTGGTTCCGTTATTCAAGAAAGGGAGAAGAGATAGCCCAGGAAATTATAGACCAGTGCGTCTAACCTCAGTGGTTAGTAAGTTGATGGAGAAGATCCTGAGAGGCAGGATTTATGAACATCTGGAGAGGAATAGTATGATCAGAAATAGCCAGCACGGCTTTGTCCAAGGCAGATCATGCCTTACGAGCCTAATTGAATTTTCTGAAGATGTAACTAGACACATAGATGAGGGAAGAGCGGTAGATGTAGTTTATATGGATTTCAGCAAGGCGTTTGATAAGGTGCCCCATGCAAGGCTTATTGAGAAAGTGAAGGGGCATGGGATACAAGGGGACATTGCTTTGTGGATTCAGAACTGGCTTGCCCACAGAAGGCAAAGAGTGGTTGTAGATGGGTCTTTTTCAGCATGGAGGTTGGTCACCAGTGGAGTGCCCCAGGGATCTGTTCTGTTTGTGATTTTTATAAATGACCTGGATGAGGAAGTGGAAGGATGGGTTGGCAAGTTTGCTGATGACACAAAGGTTGGTGGTGTTGTGGATAGTGTAGAGGGATGTCAGCAGTTGCAACGAGACATAGATAAGATGCAAGACTGGGCGGAGAAGTGGCAGATGGACTTCAACCCAGATAAGTGTGTGGTGGTTCATTTTGGCAGGTCGAATAGGATGAAAGAATATAATATTAAGGGTAAGATGCTTGGCAGTGTGGAAGATCAGAAGGATCTTGGTGTCCGGGTTCATAGGATGCTCAAAGCAATGTCGCAGGTAGAGGCTGTGGTTAAGAAGGCGTATGGAATACTGGCCTTCATCAATAGAGGAATTGAGTTTAGAAATCGGGAGATAATGCTGCAGCTGTATAGGACCCTGGTCAGACCCCACCTGGAGTACTGTGCCCAGTTCTGGTCGCCTCATTACAGAAAAGATGTGGAAGCCATAGAAAGGGTGCAGAGGAGATTTACAAGGATGTTGCCTGGATTAGGTGGCATGCCTTATGAGGATAGGTTGAGAGAGCTAGGTCTTTTCTCCTTGGAGAGGCGAAGGATGAGAGGTGACCTGATAGAGGTGTATAAGATGTTGAGAGGTATTGATAGAGTGGATTCTCAGAGGCTTTTACCCAGGGCTGAAATGGTTGTCATGAGAGGCCACAGGTTTAGGGTGCTGGGGAGTAGGTATAGAGGAGATGTTAGGGGTAAGTTTTTTACTCAGAGGGTGGTGGGCACGTGGAATTGGCTGCTGGTAGTGGTGGTGGAGGCGGATTCGTTAGGGTCTTTTAAGAGACTTTTGGATAAGTTCATGGAAGTTAGTAAGATAGAGGGTTATAGGTAAGCCTGGTTGGTGGGGAGATGTTCAGCGCAATTTGTGGGCCGAAGGGCCTGTTTGTGCTGTAGCTTTTCTATGTTCTATGTTCTACACACACAGACACTCATACACACACACACACACACACACACACACACACAGACACGCACTCAGAAACACTCACACACACACACACTCACGCACACACGCACACACACACACTCACACTCATACACACACAAAGAGGACAAGGAACAAAGAAAGTTACAGCACAGTTAATGGTTAATTTAATTTAGAACATAGAACATTACAGCGCAGTACAGGCCCCTCTGCCCTCGATGTTGCGCCGACCAGTGAAACCAATCTAAAGCCCATCTAACCTACACTATTCCAATATCATCCATATGTTTATCCAATGACCATTTAAATGCCCTTAATGTTGGCGAGTCCACGACTGCTGCAGGCAGGGCATTCCACACCCTTACTACTCTCTGAGTGAAGAACCTACCTCTGACATCTGTCCTATATCTATCACCCCTCAATTTAAAGCTATGTCCCCTCGTGCTAACCATCACCATCCGAGGAAAAAGGCTCTCACTGTCCACCCTATCTAATCCTCTGATCATCTTGTATGCCTCTATTAAGTCACCTCTTAACTTTCTTCTCTCGAATGAAAACAGCCTCAAGTCCCTCAGCCTTTTCTCATAAGACCTTCCCACCATACCAGGCAACATCCTGGTAAATCTCCTCTGCACCCTTTCCAATGCTTCCACATCCTTCCTATAATGCGGCGACCAGAACTGTACGCAATACTCCAAGTGCGGCTGCACCAGAGTTTTGTACAGCTGCAACATGACCTCCCGACTCCGAAACTCAATCCCTCTACCAATAAAAGCTAACACTCCGTACGCCTTCTTAACAACCCTATCAACCTGGGTGCCAACTTTCAGGGATCTATGCACATGGACACCGAGATCTCTCTGCTCATCCACACTACCAAGTATCTTACCATTAGCCCAGTACTCTGCATTCCTGTTACTCCTTCCAAAGTGAATCACCTCACACTTTTCCGCATTAAACTCCATTTGCCACCTCTCAGCCCAGCTCTGCAGCTTATCTATGTCCCTCTGTAACCTGCAACATCCTTCCGCACTGTCCACAACTCCACCGACTTTAGTGTCATCCGCAAATTTACTAACCCATCCTTCTACGCCCTCATCCAGGTCATTAATAAATTGTCGATTGTCAGAAAAACCCATCTGGTTCACTAATGTCCTTTATTAATGCAGAACGTAAATATCTATTTGGGGCGGCACGGTGCCACAGTGGTTAGCACTGCTGCCTCACAGCGCCAGGGACCCGGGTTTGATTCCCGGCTTGGGTCACTGTCTGTGTGGAGTCTGCACATTCTCCCCGTGTCTGCGTGGGTTTCCTCCGGGTGCTCCGGTTTCCTCCCACACCCCAAAGATGTTGCGGGTTAGGTGGATTGGCCAGGCTAAATTATCAGGGGGACTAGCTAGGGTAAATGTTTGGGGTTATGGGATAGGACCTGGGTGGGATTGTGGTCAGTGCAGATTCGATGGGCCGAATGGCCTCTTTCTGCATTGTAGGATTCTGTGATTCTAAGTGACCTGCACCTTTCAATCTTCTTGCCATTTAGTAATCACAAACAGCAGTGGCCCCAAAACAGATCCTTGCGGTACACCACTAGTAACTGAACTCCAGGATGAACATTTCCCATCAACCACCACCCTCTGTCTTCTTACAGCTAGCCAATTCCTGATCCAAACCGCTAAATCACCCTCAATCCCATGCCTCCGTATCTTCTGCAATAGCTTACCATGGGGAACCTTATCAAACGCTTTACTGAAATCCATATGCACCACATCAACTGCTTTACCCTTATCCACCTCTTTGGTCACCTTCTCAAAGAACTCAATAAGGTTTGTGAGGCACGACCTACCCTTCACAAAACCGTGTTGACTATCCCTAATCAAATTATTCCTTTCTAGATGATTATAAATCCTATCTCTTATAATCCTTTCCAAACCTTTGCCCACAACAGAAGTAAGGCTCACTGGTCTATAATTACCAGGTTTGTCTCTACTCCCCTTCTTGAACAAGGGGACAACATTTGCTATCCTCCAGTCTTCTGGCACTATTCCTGTAGACAATGAGGACATAAAGATCAAAGCCAAAGGCTCTGCAATCTCCTCCCTAGCCTCCCAGAGAATCCTGGGATAAATCCCATCCAGCCCAGGGGACTTATCTATTTTCACACTTTCCAGAATTGCTAACACCTCCTCCTTATGAACCTCAATCCCGTCTAATCCAATAGCCTGTATCTCAGTATTCTCCTCGACAACATTGTCTTTTTCCTGTGTGAATACTGATGAAAGATATTCATTTAGCGCCTCTCCTATCTCTTCAGACTCCACGCACAACTTCCCACTACTGTCCTTGACTGGCCCTAATCTTACCCTCGTCATTCTTTTATTCCTGACATACCTATAGAAAGCTTTAGGGTTTTCCTTGATCCTACCTGCCAAAGACTTCTCATGTCCCCTCCTGGCTCTTAGCTCTCTCTTTAGGTCCTTCCTGGCTAACTTGTAATTCTCAAGCGCCCTAACTGAGCCTTCACGTCTCATCTTTACATAAGTCTCCTTCTTCCTCTTCACAAGAGATTCAACTTCTTTACTAAACCACGGTTCCCTCGCTCAACCACTTCCTCCCTGCCTGACAGGTACATACTTATCAAGGACACACAGTAGCTGTTCCTTGAACAAGCTCCACATTTCAATTGTGCCCATCCCCTGCAGTTTCCTTCCCCATCCTGTGCATCCTAAATCTCACCTATTCGCATCATAATTTCCTTTCCCCCAGTTATAACACTTGCCCTGCGGTATATACCTATCCCTTTCCATTGCTAAAGTAAACGTAACCGAATTGTGGTCACTGTCACCAAAGTGCTCCCCTACCTCCAAATCTAACACCTGGCCTGGTTCATTACCCAGTACCAAATCCAATGTGGCCTCGCCTCTTGTTGGCCTATCTACATACTGTGTCAGGAAACTCTCCTGCAGACATTGGACAAAAACTGACCCCTCTAAAGTACTTGAACTATAGCTTTTCCAGTCAATATTTGTAAAGTTAAAGTCCCCCATAACAACTACCCCGTTACTTTCGCTCCTATCCAGAATCATCTTTGCAATCCTTTCCTCTACATCTCTGGAACTTTTCGGAGGCTGTTAGAAAACTCCCAACAGGGTGACCTCTCCTTTCCTGTTTCTAACCTCAGCCCAAACTATCTCAGGAGACGAGTCCTCATCAAACGTCCTTTCTGCCTTCGTAATACTGTCCTTGACTAACAATGATGTGGAGATGCCGGCGTTGGACTGGGGTAAACACAGTAAGAAGTCTAACAACACCAAGTTAAAGTCCAGTAGGTTTATTTGGTAGCAAATGCCACTAGCTTTCGGAGCGCTACTCCTTCGTCAGGTATGTGGGAGCTCTGTTAACATCTTCATGCGCAGGTTCGAACAAGACTACTTCACCGCACAGGACCTTCAACCGATGCTATACACTGGATGCATCGATGACATTTTCTTCCTTTGGACTCATGGTGAGCAATCACTGAAACAACTATATGATGACATCAACAAGTTCCATCCCACCATCAGATTCACCATGGACTACTCTCCGGAATCGGTTGCATTCTTGGACACACGCATCTCCATTAAGGACGGTCACCTCAGCACCTCACTGTACCGCAAGCCCACGGATAACCTCACGATGCTCCACTTCTCCAGCTTCCACCCTAAACACGTTAAAGAAGCCATCCCCTACGGACAAGCCCTCCGTAAACACAGGATCTGCTCGGATGAGGAGGATCGCAACAGACACCTCCAGACGCTGAAAGATGCCCTCATAAGAACAGGATATGGCATTCGACTCATCGATCGACAGTTCGGACGCGCCACAGCGAAAAACCGCACCAACCTCCTCAGAAGACAAACACGGGACACGGCGGACAGAGTACCCTTCGTCGTCCAGTACTTCCCCGGAGCGGAGAAGCTACGACATCTCCTCCAGAGCCTTCAGCATGTCATTGATGAAGACGAACATCTCTCCAAGGCCATCCCCACACCGCCACTTCTTGCCTTCAAGCAACCGCACAACCTCAAACAGACCATTGTCCGCAGCAAACTATTCAGCCTTCAGGAGAACAGTGACCATGACACCACACAACCCTGCCACAGCAACCTCTGCAAGACGTGCCGGATCATCGACAGGGATGCCATCATCTCACGTGAGAACCATCCACCAGGTACACGGTACATACTCTTGCAACTCGGCCAACGTTGTCGACCTGATACGCTGCAGGAAAGGATGTCCCGAGGCATGGTACATTGGGGAGACCATGCAGACGCTACGACAACGGATGAATGAACACTGCTCGACAATCACCAGGCAGGACTGTTCTCTTCCTGTGGGGGAGCACTTCAGCGGTCACGGGCATTCAGCCTCTGATCTTCGGGTAAGCGTTCTCCAAGGCGGCCTTCACGACACACGACAGCGCAGAGTCGCTGAGCAGAGACTGATAGCCAAGTTCCGCACACATGAGGACGGCCTCAACCGGGATCTTGGGTTCATGTCACACTATCTGTAACCCCCACAACTTGCCTGGACTTGCAAAATCTCACTAGCTGTCCTGTCTGGAGACAATACACATAGAACATAGAAAAGCTACAGCACAAACAGGCCCTTTGGCCCACAAGTTGTACCAAACATGTCCCTACCTACTCGGCTTCAGCGTGATTTGGACAGGCTGAGTGTGTGGGTATCTGCATGGCAGATGCAGCATAATGTGGATAAATGTGAGGTTATCCACTTTGCTAGCAATAATAGGAAGACAGATTATTACTTGAATGGGTGTAAATTGAGAGGTGGATACTCAACGAGACCTTGGTGTCCTCGTGCATCAGTCACTGAAAGTAAGTGCGCAGGAACAGCAGGCAAAGTTAAAGTTTATCTATTAGTCACAAGTAAGGCTTACGTTAACACTGCAATGAAATTACTGTGAAATTCCCCTCGTCGCCACACTCTGGCACCTGTTTGGGTCAATGCACCTAACCAGCACGTCTTTCAGACTGTGGGAGGAAACCGGAGCACCCGGAGGAAACTCACGCAGACACGGGGAGAGCATGCAGACTCCACACAGACAGTGATCAAAGCCAGGAATTGAACCTGGGTCCCTGGCGCTGTGAGGCAGCAGTTCTAACCACTGTGCCACAGTGCCACCCCAGCAAATGGTATGGCAAAGGGAAATGGTATGTTGGTCTTCATAGCGAGAGGATTTGAGTACAGGGATAGGGATATTTTACTGCAATTGTATAAGACGTTGGTGACACCATGCCTGGAGTATTGTGTGCAGTTTTGATGCCCTTAACTGGAAGGATGTCCTTCCTATAGAGGGAGTACAGCAAAGATTTACTAGGCTGATTCCTGGGATGGCAGGTCTGTCATATGAGGAGAGACTAAGTCGGCTGGGATTATATTCATTGGAGTTTAGAAAAATGAGAGGGGATCTCATAAAAACGTATAAAATTCTAACAGGGTTAGACAGGGTAGATTCAGAAAGAATGTTCCCAATGATGGGGGAGTCCAAAACTAGGGGTCATAGTTTGAGGCTCAGGGGTAAACCTTTTAGAACTGAGGTGAGGAGAAATTTCTTCACCCAGAGGGTGATGAATGTTTGATTTGATTTGATTTATTATTGTCACATGTATTAGTATACAGTCAAAAGCATTGTTTCTTGCGCGCTATACAGACAAAGCATACCGTTCATAGAGGAAAGGAGAGAGTGCAGTATGTAGTGTTATAGTCATAGCTAGGGTGTAGAGAAAGATCAACTTAATATGAGGTAGGTGCATTCAAAAGTCTGATGGCAGCAGGGAAGAAGCTGTTCTTGAGTCGGTTGGTACGTGACCTCAGACTTTTGTATCTTTTTCCCGACGGAAGAAGGTGGAAGAGAGAATGTCCGGGGTGCGTGGGGTCCTTAATTATGCTGGCTGCTTTGCTGAGGCAGCGGGAAGTGTAGACAGAGTCAATGGATGGGAGGCTGGTTTGCGTGATGGATTGGGCTGCATTCACAACTCTTTGTAGTTTCTTGCGGTCTTGGGCAGAGCAGGAGCCATACCAAGCTGTGATACAACCAGAAAGGATGCTTTCTATGGTGCATCTGTAAAAGTTGGTGAGAGCCGTAGCTGACATGCCAAATTTCCTTAGTCTTCTGAGAAAGGAGAGGCGTTGGTGAGCTTTCTTAACTATAGTGTCGGCATGGGGGGGACCAGGACAGGTTGTTGGTGATCTGGACACCTAAACACTTGAAGCTCTCGACCCTTTCTACCCTTGTGTGGAATTCACTACCACAGAATGTAGTTGAGGTCAAAATATTGTCGGATTTAGATTTTGTTCTGGGGCGAAAGGGATCAAGGGATATGGGAGGAAGGAGGGATCAGGATATTGAATTCAATGATCAGCCATGATCAAAGTGAATGGCAGAGCAGGCTCGAAGGGCTGAATGGCCTACTCCTGCTTCTAGTTACTGGGTGGAATTTTTCCGGCATGTCCACCTGAGGTTCGTATGATCTCGCCCGAGGCCAATGGAGAATACCATTCTCTCAGCCGAGTCTGCCCTGGGGTGGGCGTGCCGGTAAAACTCCGGCCTCCGTGTACGTTTCTATGTATATTTCTATGTACACACACAAACACACACTGCATTAACACACACACAACACACACACAAACACAGACACTAACACACACTGCATTAACACACACACAACACACACACAAACACAGACACTAACACACACTGCATTAACACACACACAACACACACACAAACACAGACACAAACACACACTGCATTAACACACACACAACACACACACAAACACAGACACTAACACACACTGCATTAACACACACACAACACACACACAAACACAGACACAAACACACACTGCATTAACACACACACACACTGCATTAACACACACACACACAACGCACATACACACTGCATTAACACACACAAACACACACATTGCATTAACACACACACACACAACACACACACACACTGCATTAACACACACACAACACACACACACACTGCATTAACACACACACAACACACACACACACTACATTAACACACACACACACAACACAGACACACACACAAACACAGACACACACACATACACACACAGCATTAACACACACACACACACTGCATTAACACACACACACACACAGACACACACACAAACATTAGCACACACACACACACACTGCATTAACACACACACACACAACACACACACACACTGCATTAACACACACACACACAGACACACTGCATTAACACACACACAACACACACACATACACACTGCATTAACACACACAAACACACACATTGCATTAACACACACACACACAACACACACACACACACTGCATTAACACACACACACAACACACACACACTGCATTAACACACACACAACACACACACACTGCATTAACACACACACAACACACACACACACTGCATTAACACACACACACAACACAGACACACACACAAACACACACACAGACACACACAGCATTAACACACACACACACACACACACACTGCATTAACACACACAGACACAAACACAGACACACACACAGACACACACACAAACATACACACACACGCACACACACACTGCATTAACACACACACACACACACACACTGCATTAACACACACAAAGACATTGATTGATTTTGTTTCTGGTAATAACTGGACTTTGTCATGGAGAACTGTACCTTTATAGGTTGATGTTCCTGCATGATAACACCTTCGACAATGGAACAGCACGTTTGGACACTAAGTGAGTGTCTACAGGAGAACTTTGGCCTTTGAATTAGTCTGTGTTTTGTTTGTGATTTGAGTACTAACCAGCCGACTGGGCTCCAAAGGTACGTTTAAAGTTTATTTATCAGTGTCACAAGTAGGCTGACATTAACACTGCAAAGAAGTTAATGTGAAATCCCCTAGTCGCCGCACTCCGGCGCCTGTTCAGGACTGGATCTGTGCAGCTCACCATGTTGGGGTCAGTAATATGGTGCTAATGTCATTGAACCAATAAGGCAGGGCAATGGGCTAATGGAGACGAGCTTTCAAGTTCCACCACAACAGGAAAAAATTAAATTCAATTAATTCAATCAATTTGGAATAAAGAGCTAAGTTCAGTAAAAATGACAACAAAACAGTTGGATTGTTATTGGTCATCGACTTCAGGAAGCGTAGTGGAGAACCCTGTCTACATCAACAGAGATGAAGTAGGAATGGTCAAGAGTTTCAGGTTTTTAGGTGTCCAGATCACCAATAACTTGTCCTGGTCCCCCCATGTTGACACTACAGTTAAGAAAGCCCACCAATGTCCCTACTTTCTCAGAAGACTAAGGAAATTTGGCATGTCAGCTACGACTCTCACCAACTTTTACAGATGCACCACAGAAAGCATTCTTTCTGGCTGTATCACAGCTTGGAATGGCTCCTGCTCGGCCCAAGACCGCAAGGAACTACAAGGAGTTATGAATGTAGCCCAGTCCCATCCCAAACCAGCCTCCTATCCATTGACTCTGTCTACAATTCCCGTGGCTGCACTTTCCTCCTACCCTTTGCCCTGGGCAAATGGGATAGAAGGGGACAACCGGCAAAAAGTGACTCTCCTGACCGCTTGTGGAGCCCCGACTTTCAGCATCATAAAGAGTTTAAACTACCAGGCAGCCCCGGATTCAAAACCTTTTGACAAATTAGTAGATATGGTATCAGACCACAAGACCCTGAAGCATCTGTAATGTTGCAATGCTACAGGGTTAACACAGAAACTAGACTCCCCACAGAAATTGGCAGAACACTGCGAGCGTGGGTCAGCATTTCTGGAAATGTTAAGGGATTGGTTGGTGTGTTTTTAATTTGATTTGATTTATTATTGTCACATGTATTAACATCTCGTGAAAAGTGTTGTTTCTAGCGCGCCATACAGACAAAGCATACCGTTCATAGAGAAGGAAAGGAGAGAGTGCAGAATGTAGTGTTACAGTCATAGCTAGGGTGTAGAGAAAGATCAACTTAATGCGAGGTAGGTCCATTCAAAAGTTTGACAGCAGCAGGGAAGAAGCGGTTCTTGAGTCAGTTGGTACCTGACCTCAGACTTTTGTATCTTTTTCCCGGAGGAGGAAGGTGGAAGAGAGAATGTCCGGGGTGCGTGGGGTGCTTAATTAATACTTCAAGGCACGACCGGTCCCCTATGTCCTCTGTGCCAAAGCAGAGGTCGAATTGGAATGTCTAGAGGAAGTTGGCATTAATCGCCCAGTACAATTTGCTGAATGGGCCACAACACTCGCCCATTATAACCCCAAAGCCATTCATTGTGACCTGCGATGCCTCCCCGCTGTGGGATAGGAGCTGTCTTATCACACTATTGGATAGTCATCATGAACCCTAGCAGATGTAGAGAGGAAGTTTGCCCAGATGGAACACGGAGCTTTGGCCATGGTGTTCGTGGTGAACGAGTTCCACCTGTACAGATATGGCCAGCATTTTTCACCATCGTAACTGACCACAAACCTCTGAGATAAAAATAAATTACTGCGGATGCTGAAATCTGAAACAAAAAGAGAAAATGCTGGAAAATCTCAGCAGGTCTGCGGAGGGAGAGTAGACATGATGTGGAGATGCCGGCGTTGGACTGGGGTAAACACAGTAAGAAGTCTAACAACACCAGGTTAAAGTCCAACAAGTTTATTTGGTAGCAAACGCCACTAGCTTTCGGAGCACTGCTCCTTCGTCAGGTGGAGTGGGAGATCTGAGGGAGAGTAGACGGAGAGTAGAGCCAACGTTTTGAGTCTGGATAACTCCTTATCTCCTCACAGACGCTGTCAGACCTGCTAAGACCTTCCAGCATTTTCTGTCTTTTGACCACAAACTGCTGTGGGGTCTCTTCAATGAAGACACGATGATTCCTCCAATCGCATCAGCTACACCTCAGGCGAGGGGCAAGTTTGAGAAGGCGTGGCCTTCATGAATCACCTCAGCTGGCATGGGAATTGAACCCATGCTGTTGGCATTGCTCAGCATCACAAACCAACCAACTGAGCTAACCAACCCGATGTATGTCAGTGGATGTAAGTATATGTGGATGATATATCGAGTCATAGCGGTGTGCAGCATGGAAACAGGCCCTTCAGCCCAACTTGTCCACGCAGCCCTTTTTTTATAAACCCCTAAGCTAGTCCTAAGCTGTCTAATTTAGGGTTTTTTTAAAAACTCCCTAAGCTTGGCAGTGCCCCAGGTTCAATTCTAGCCTTGGGTCACCGTCTGTATGGAGTTTGCACATTCTCCCGTGTCTGTGTGGGTTTCCTCCGGGTGCTCCAGTTTCCTCCCACAGTCCAAAGATGTGCGGGTTAGGTTGATTGGCCATGCTGAAATTGCCCCTTAGTGACAGGGGGACTAGCAGGGTAAATCTGTGGAGTTATGGGGATAGGGCATGGGTGGGATTGTGGTCGGCACAGACTCGATGGGCCGAATGGCCTCCTTCTGTACTGTGGGGATTCAATGATACAAGAGAAGACAATGGAGGAGCAAGAACAGATTACTGGAATCTCCCCCTTGATCCCTCCCTAACATCTGTCTGGAATTATATATTAAGTGTTTTTTTGAGTTCTCCACTGGGCTCACATCCAGATTCTTTTACAGATTTACGGAAACTGTTCTTGAGACGTTGTCCAGTAAATATGTTAAAAAGTATACTCATTAAGCAGTGTTTACTTCCCTTTAATCTTTATTTGCTCCTGCTTTGCAGATTAATCCACCCTTGCATCCTGTTAGCTTTGGTAATTTGGCAAGAAGTGAGTTTGTAATTTCCCTTATCTATTTATGGCCTTCATTCTCCACAAAGCCACTGACTCGGATTGACACCAGCTCAATACTGGCTTCAGAGAGAAGACATTCGGCCCATGGCTCCTACTCTTTGTGGCTGCTTGACTCTCCTGCTGATACTGTCATGTTGGCCAGGGTACCAGGAGAATCATACATTAGATACAGCACTGAATGTGATCACTCGGCCCAGTGAGGTTATGTTGCAGCTGTATAAAGTGCTGGTGAGGCCACACCTGGAGTACTGTGTACAGTTTTGGTCTCCTTACTTGAGAAAGGATATCCTGGCACTGGAGGGGGTGCAGAGGAGATTCACTAGGTTGATTCCGGAGTTGAGAGGGTTGGCTTATGGGGAGAGACTGAGTAGACTGGGACTATACTCATTGGAATTCAGAAGAATGAGGGGAGATCTTATAGAAACATATAAGATTATGAAGGGAATAGATAAGATAGAAGCAGGGAAGTTGTTTCCACTGGCGGGTGAAACTAGAATGAGGGGGCATAGCCTCAAAATAAGGGGGAGTAGATTTAGGACTGAGTTGAGGAGGAACTTCTTCACACAAAGGGTTGTGAATCTGTGGAATTCCCTGCCCAGTGAAGCAGTTGAGGCTACCTCATTGAATGTTTTTAAGGCAAGGATAGATAAATTTTTGAACAGTAAAGAATTAAGGGTTATGGTGAGCGGGCGGGTAAGTGGAGCTGAGTCCACGAAAAGATCAACCATGATCTTATTGACTGGCGGAGGGGCCGGATAGCCTACTCCTGCTCCTAGTTCTTATGTTCTTATTGTGCCTGTGCTGGCCCCAGAGATGGACTTAGACGTTTGGGAATCCCATGCTCTGCCTCCGTGTCAGGAACCCCCCCGCCCCCCCGTGACATCAAGCCCCACACCCCATCCTCCCTCCTCCCTCCCCACGGTGACATGACACTCCACCCCCGGTGCCATCAAGACCCACCCACCAGTGCCATCAAGCCCCTGCCCCAAATGGCATCAAGCCCCGCCTCTAAATGACATGATGTGGATACGGATACCGCGCAACAATCACCAGGCAGGAGTGCTCCCTTCCTGTTGGGGAACACTTCAGCAGTCACGGGCGTTCAGCCTCTGACCTTCGGGTAAGCGTTCTCCAAGGCGGCCTTCACGACACATGACAACGCAGAATCGCCGAGCAGAAACTGATAGCCAAGTTCCACACACATGAGGACGGCCTCAATCGGGATCTTGGGTTCATGTCACACTATCTGTAACCCCCACAACTTGCCTGGGGTTGCAAAATCTCAGTAACTGTCCTGGCTGGAGACAATTCACACCTCTTTAACCTGTGCTTAACCCTCTCTCCACTCACATTGTCTGTACCTGTAAAGACTTGATTACCTGTAAAAACTTGCATTCCAACCATTATCTTACAATTGAGTCTGTGTCTATACCTCATAGCAATCATAGAAATCATAGAAACCCTACAGTACAGAAAGAGGCCATTCGGCCCATCGAGTCTGCACTGACCACAATCCCACCCAGGCCCTACCCCCATATCCTACCTGCTAATCCCTCTAATCTACACATCCCAGGACACTAAGGGGCAATTTTTTTTAGCATGGCCAATCAACCTAACCCACACATCTTTGGACTGTGGGAGGAAACCGGAGCACCCGGAGGAAACCCACGCAGACACGAGGAGAATGTGCAAACTCCACACAGACAGTGACCCAAGCGGGAATCGAACCCAGGTCCCTGGAGCTGTGAAGCAGCAGTGCTAACCACTGTGCTACCGTGCCGCCCTACCACTGTGCTACCGTACCTGCCCTGTTTGTGAACCCAACTCTCCACTCACCTGATGAAGGAGCAGCGCTCCAAAAGCTCGTGATTCCAAATAAACCTGTTGGACCTTAACCTGGTGTGTGAGAGTCTTTACTGTGCCCAAATGATATCACTGCCCTCTCGACTACATCCACCCTCTGCTCACACTGCGTAAGCCACCAAAATGCAGAAAAGTACACGAGAACCCTTTACGTCCTCCAGGAGAGCTGAGGACAACGTCAGGGAGGTGGTCAGGGAGATGGGTGAAAACGCCACTCTGATTATCTCTATGGACAAGGGGTGGAGGTAGAGACTTGGGGGTGATGCACGATAATATAAATAATGTATTCAGTGGAGTCAGTGACGTGAGGGTGGGGGGGGGGGGTTAATGTTAAATATGTAAATAGTCAGTCTACATCATCAGTGAATGTAAGATCACATGACATGCTGAGAGATGGTTCTGTGTGAAGCCTCATGCTGAACGCTGCATTAAGTTGATCTTTCTCTACACCCTAGCTATGACTGTAACACTACATTCTGCACTATCTCCTTCCCTTCTCTATGAACGGTATGCTTTGTCTGTATAGCGCAAGTAACAATACTTTTCACTGTATACTAATAGATGTGATAATAATAAATCAATCAAATATCTAGTTAGAAGAATATTTTTTGAAAAAGATGCATATTGTTGAAGCTTTTTGTTTCGCACTCATCAGGACAATTCGCAAGTAAACCAAATGTAAAGGGAACAACAATTTACATTTCATGAGGATAGAGCCCTGATTTGTTGGTGAGCGTATTCTGTTTGGTAGTGGTGTAGCCATGCAGAATGCACCAGTTAACTGAAGACTGACAGTTAACTGCCAAGCTTTGTTTAAAGTCATCCAAGGTAGGTTGACTCTGATTGGACAAGACATTGTCCTGGGGAATGAACCAGAGAAATGACTGTTGCCTATCTTGTTTTGATGAAACAGGCGTGATGTTAACGGATGACACAGCAGCACTCTGTCAATACTGCGCCGGAGAACAGGCCTCCATTATAGGCTGAAATAGATTTCAAATCGACAGTTTAAGCTTTTCATTGAACACCAAGCAACGGAATTTGTGTCTGTAATAAAAAATCAACTAACACAGGAATAAGATCCCTCTCAATATTTGATACCCGGAATGAGTGGGTTGTCTAATGAGGACAGGTTGGATAGACTGGACTTGTTTCCACTGGAGTTTAGCAGAGTGAAGGGTGACTTGACTGAAATCTATAAGATCCTGGATGGTGTTGACAAAGTGGATGTGGAAAGGATGTTTCCTCTTCTGGGTGGGTCCAGAACTAGGGGGCACTGTTTTAAAATTAGGGGTCGCCCTTTTAGGACAGAGATGAGGAGAATTTATTTCTCTCAGAGGGTTGTGGGGATTTTCCTGTTCCGCCCGCCACAGCGGGCAGGGGGACGGACCATGCAAAGGTCCATTGACTGGGGGCGAGATTTCCTGGTTTTGGGGTGAGTGTGGCTGGAAAACCCACCTCCCCCCCCCCCCCAACCGGCTCAGAAGGAGGTGGAGGCAGAGTCATGGAGTATTTTTAATGTGGAGATATAGATTTGATTTGTTTTGATTTGATTTATTATTGTCACATGTATTAACATACAGTGAAAATTATTGTTTCTTGCGTGCTATGCAGACAAAGCATACCGTTCCTAGAGGAGGAAACGAGAAAGTGCAGAATGTAGTGTTACAGTCATAGCTAGGGTGTAGAGAAAGATCAACTTAATGCAAGGTAAGTCCATCCAAAAGTCTGACAGCAGCAGGGAAGAAGCTGTTCTTGAGTCGGTTGGTACGTGACCTCAGACTTTTGTATCTTTTTCCCGACAGAAGAAGGTGGAAGAGAGAATGTCCGGGGTGCGTGGGGGGTCCATTATGTTGACTGCTTTGCCGAGGCAGCGGGAAGTGTAGACAGAGTCAATGGATGGGAGGCTGGTTTGCGTGATGGATTGGGCTACATTCACGACCTTTTGTAGTTTTTTGCGGTCTTGGGCAGAGCAGGAGCCCATACCAAGCTGTGATACAACCAGAAAGGATGCTTTCTATGGATAGATAAATAGATAAGTCGATAGATAGATAGAATAGAAAGATAGCAAAGGTTATTGGGGGTAGATGGAACATGGAACTCAACACAAATAGATCAGCCATGAACTTTATGAAATGTTGGAGCAGGCTCGAGGGGCTGAATGGCCTAAGTGTGTTCCTATTTTGTGTGTTTGTATGTTTATATTATTGTTCCCCATTTTCTGATTATTACTCCTCCTTCCGAGAGAGTAACTCACAATTGGTTTGTGATGATCTTGCCTCATTTCTCCTTTTCAGTCTCGGCTCTGTCTCTCAGGCTAGGAGCTGCTTTCAGTCTCTGGAGTGCAGAGGCCTTGTTTCCAGGGAAGACTTTTTCTCTCAGGCTTCACGTGAGCCTCCACGTTTTGGCTTATTTCCAGAGAGAGCATTAGAGATAAACCACATTCTAGAAACTGTCCAGAGTCCAGGCTCTGTAATTACAGTTTCCAATTCCCGCTCTGCTTGGGGTGTCTCACTAACAAAAGATCAATGAAAGTAAAAACAGCGTCTCGCATTACCCGCGTCCCGCCCTCTCATTCAAAGCTGCACGCTGCCAATAAATGCTGCCAATTCTGATTGGGCAAATTCCTGGAGGTTCCTTGATCTTTCACCTCCAATCATCCTGGTTGGCCAAACAGTCTCAGCCACTCTCCACATTCCCGCCCAAACCCCCACCCCTCAAACTGTCTCCCCCACTCCCACCCAACGTACACCCCACACCCACCAATCACCCATCCTCGCCCCCACATCCAGCCCCAAACAACACCCCCTCCTTAAGCCCTCGCCACCAACGCTGCCACCCCTCACATGCATGCTCCCTCCTCACCCACCCCACCCACTCCCACCCAATCCTCACACCCCACTATCAACATCCTGGGGGGAGGGGGGGGGAGGGGGGGGGCGGTGGTGGTGGGGGGGCGGGGGGGGGGGGGGGGGGTTGGGGGGATGGGGTTTACCATGGACCAGAAACCGAACTGGACTGGCCATATATAGGGGGGGTGGGTGTAGTGGCACCGTCACTGGACTAGTAATCCAGAGGCCCAGGATAATGCTCTAGGGACCCGAGTTCGAATCCCGCCATGACAGATGGTGAAATTAGAATTCAATAAAAATCTGGAATTAGGAATCTGCTGATGACCATGGAAAGAAGTTTAACAACACCAGGTTAAAGTCCAACAGGTTTATTTGGTAGCAAAAGCCACACAAGCTTTCGGAGCTCTTAGCCCCTTCTTCAGGTGAGTGGGAATTCTGTTCACAAACAGAGCATATAAAGACACAAACTCAATTTACATGAATAATGGTTGGAATGCAAATACTTACAACTAATCAAGTCTTTAAGAGACGAAACAATGTGAGTGGAGAGAGCATCAAGACAGGCTAAAAAGATGTGTATTGTCTCCAGACACGACAGCCAGTGAAACTCGGCAGGTCCACGCAACTGTGGGAGTTACAAATAGTGTGACATGAACCCAATATCCCGGTTGAGGCCGTCCTCGTGTGTGCGGAACTTGGCTATCAGTTTCTGCTCAGCGACTCTGCGCTGTCGTGTGTCGCGAAGGCCGCCTTGGAGAACGCTTACCCAAATATCAGAGGCCGAATGCCCGTGACCGCTGAAGTGCTCCCCAACAGGAAGAGAACAGTCTTGCCTGGTGATTGTCGAGCGGTGTTCATTCATCCATTGTCGCAGCGTCTGCATAGTTTCCCCAATGTACCATGCCTCGGGACATCCTTTCCTGCAGCGTATCAGGTAGACAACGTTGGCCGAATTGCAAGAGTATGTACCGTGTACCTGGTGGATGGTGTTCTCACGTGAGATGATGGCATCTGTGTCGATGATCCGGTGATACGTATCCGATGATACGTCTTGCAGAGGTTGCTGTGGCAGGGTTGTGTGGTGTCATGGTCACTGTTCTCCTGAAGGCTGGGTAGTTTGCTGCGGACAATGGTCTGTTTGAGGTTGTGCGGTTGTTTGAAGGCAAGAAGTGGGGGTGTGGGGATGGCCTTGGCGAGATGTTCGTCTTCATCAATGACATGTTGAAGGCTCCGGAGGAGATGCCGTAGCTTCTCCGCTCCGGGGAAGTACTGGACAACGAAGGGTACTCTGTCCACTGTGTCCCGTGTTTGTCTTCTGAGGAGGTCGGTGCGGTTTTTCGTTGTGGCGCGTTGGAACTGTTGATCAATGAGTCTAGCGCCATATCCTGTTCTTATGAGGGCACCTTTCGGCGTCTGGAGGTGTCTGTTGCGATCCTCCTCATCCGAGCAGATCCTGTGTATACGGAGGGCTTGTCCGTAGGGGATGGCTTCTTTAACGTGTTTAGGGTGGAAGCTGGAGAAGTGGAGCATCGTGAGGTTATCCGTGGGCTTGCGGTACAGTGAGGTGCTGAGGTGACCGTCCTTAATGGAGATGCGCGTGTCCAAGAATGCAACCGATTCCGGAGAGTAGTCCATGGTGAATCTGATGGTGGGATGGAACTTGTTGATGTCGTCATATAGTTGTTTCAGTGATTGTTCACCATGACTCCAAAGGAAGAAAATGTCATCGATGTATCTAGTGTATAGCATCGGTTGAAGGTCCCGTGCGGTGAAGAAGTCTTGTTCGAACCTGTGCATGAAGATGTTGGCATATTGAGGTGCGAATTTGGTCCCCATGGTTGTTCCGTGTGTCTGGATGAAGAACTGGTTGTTGAAGGTGAAAACTGTTGGACTTTAACCTGTTGGACTTTAACCTGGTGTTGTTAAACTTCTTACTGTGTTTACCCCAGTCCAACGCCGGCATCTCCACATCATGATGACCATGGAACCATTGTCGATTGTCAGAAAAACCCATCTGGTTCACTGATGTCCTTCAGGGAAGGAAATCTGCCGTCCTTACCCCGGTCTGGCCTACATGTGGCTCCAGAGCCACAGCAACGTGGTTGACTCTCAACTGTCCTCAGAGATGGGCAATAAATTCTGGCACAGCCAATGACGCCCACATCCTACGAATGAATAAATAAAAAATATATAAATACTGTAGCTACCATAGCAGTGGCCAAAGCCTGTCCACCATCTACAAGGCACAAATGATGGAATACTCTCCACTTGCCTGGATGGGTGCAGCTCCAACACTCAAGAAGCTCGACACCATCCAGGATAAAGCAGCCCCGCTTGATTGTTACCCCATCCGCAAACATTCGCTCCCTCCACCACCGACATGCAGTAGTAGCCATGTGTACCATCTACAAGATGCATTGTAGGAACTCACCAAGGTTCCTTAGGCAGTGTCTTTGTGGTGAACCATCATTGGTTCCCACTGGATAGTGCTGAGCCAGGGGCTGGCCAGGACTACAAGGATGTACATATGTTACTGTTGGATTGTGCTATTGTTGCTGTTGGGTTAGGGTGGGGTTGTTACACCTTTGTACTGTAGTGTTGTGGCACATCCCAGTCGGGCTCCGCCTCCTGGGAGAGGTATAAGAGTCCCTGCTCTGGCCGGGACCCCTTCAGTCTGGGATAGTGTACATAAGTTCTGGTAGCTTCATTAACAGTAAATAAAAGCCTTCATTTACTGAGCTTCAAGCCTCATGTCTGAATAGCGCATCAGTCTTCCAAACACATGGCCACTGCCATCTTGAAGAACAAGATCAGTAGATAACTGGGAACATCACCACCTGGAGGTTCCTGTCCAAGTCACTCACCTGGAAATATATCGCCGTTCCTTCACAGTCGCTGGGTCAAAATCCAGGAACTCCCTCCCTAACAGCGCTGTGGGTGTACCTACACCACAGGGATGCAATGGTTCAGGAAGGCAGCTCACCACCACCTGCTCAGGGGGCAATTAAGGGATGCTGGTCTAGTCAGATCCCCTGAGCGAAGAATAAAAAAGAGCAGGGAGTTCTCTCAGTTTGCTATTGGCAACGTAATAATGCTGATTACAGAAAAGTAATAAATTGAGCTGGGGATTTAATGAGGAGGTGAAAGGTGCTATACAAACACAACTCCTTCCCATACTTTCATAGAATCCTTACCGTGCAGAAGGAGGCCATTCGGCCCATCGAGTCTGTACCGACCACGATCCCACCCATGCCCTATCCCCATAACCTCACATATTTACCCTGCTAATCCCCCTGACACTAAGGGGCAATTTAGCATGGCCAATCCACCTAACCCACACACCTTCGGACTGTGGGAGGAAACCGGAACACCCAGAGGAAATTCACACAGACACAGGGAGAATGTGCAGACTCCACACAGACAGTGACCCGAGCTGGGAATCAAACCCGGGTCCCTGGCGCTGTGAGGCAGCAGCGCTAACCACTGATTTAAAAAAATTTATTAGTCACGAGTAAGGCTTACATTAACACTACTCTGAAGTTATTGTGAAATTCCCCTAGTCGCCACAGTCCGGCGCCTGTTCAGGTCAATGCACCTGACCAGCACATCTTTCAGACTGTGGGAGGAAACCGGAGCACCCGGGAAACCCATGCAGACACGGGGAGAACGTGCAAACTCCGCACAGACAGTGACCCAAGCCGGGAATCGAACCCGGGTCCCTGGCGCTGTGAAGCAGCAGTGCTAACCACTGTGCTACCGTGCCACCCATATTTCACTTTACTGGTTCAGGGAAATCAAACAATGGTGTCCAGGGGCATCCCGCTTTACATTAACCACACCGCAGCCCCCCACACCCCCACTCCCCACCGGGGAGGATAACCCGCCCCTGAGGCGCCTTGGGAGGTTTAACTGCATGAACGGTGCTGTATAAATGGAAGTTGTTGTTGGCGCTGTAGGTTTTGGGCTGCCGGCTCACAGTGCCAGGCACTTACGGCCTTAAGGCTCTTTTATCTGTGAGATCTCGGTTATTTCAATAAAGCAGGCAAAGCTGCGGCAAGGTGGGGCGGGGTGGGGGTCGCGGATGCAGAGTGTGGTTTGGAAAGAGAGGCTGCAGATGAGTTGATTTGTGGTTAGCGAGGCAGGAGGGATGCCACTGCCAAGTCCCAGAACTTTTTGGCTCGGGCGGGGGGGGGGGGGGGGGGGGGGGGGTTGGAGGCCGCAAATGCAAAACAGCAAAAACAAATGTTAAACTCTCCAAAACAAACCCCATATTTGATCATCTCTGCAGATGATCTGCTGTATCACTGTAACGCCGGCTGCTTTATTGCCTCAGCGATTGGCGATATTATTCAGCATACTGTTTCTCGAAAGCTACGCAGCATCGTTACATCTGTGTAGAGAGGTATTCATGCGAGAAAAGCCACTCAGACTTTATCAGATCTCTCGCACCCACTGAGAGATTGCTAAGTAAAAGAGAACAATATTTATGTCGCTCTCTCTTTGCTGTCCTGATAGTGATCAGATGTGATATTGGAGTTGCTGATTAATCACAGCAATAAATCTCTAGGTTTATAGCAGGCCCCACCTTGGGGTGAGGAAAGTCCCTTCTTTTGTTGGAGAACTTTGGCAAGCATCAGTCCAAAATTCTCAAGCACCTGTTCCCAATGAAGAAGGAATGCAGAACCAGAGGTCATAGTTTGAGGATAAGGGGTAAACCTTTTAGAACTGAGGTGCGGAGAAATTTCTTCACCCAGAGGGTGGTGAATGTGTGGAATTCACTACCACAGAATGTAGTTGAGGCCAAAACCTTTTCTGATTTCTAGGGGAATTTCACAGTAACTTCATTGCAGTGTTAATGTAAGCCTTACTTGTGACTAATAAATAAATAATAAATAATATTTCAAGAAGAAATTAGCTATAGCTCTTGGGGCTAAAGGGATGAAGGGATATGGCAGGAAGATGGGATCAGGATATTGAATTTGATGATCAGCCATGATCAAGATGAATGACGGAGCAGGCTCGAAGGGCCGAATGGCCTCCTCCTGCTTCTAGTTTCTATGTCTCTATATCCTGTAGTCGCTAGCCTCTGCTGCAGACAACCCATCTGTAATCTAAAGGGTTAACAGACGGGATTTGTTAATGTGTGATGTAGGGGATGAGGTACCACTGACATGAACATGTCTACAGTCTTCCTTAGAGCCAAGTCCCACATCCGCAGTCCAAGAGCGATGGACCCAATCTCACAGCCATGGAAATGTCGATGGTGAAAAAAACTCATCGGTCTCATTGAATGAACCACAGAATGAGAAACATGAGAATGTGGCTCGAGAAGTTTTGATGGCTGAAGGAGCCACACTGGAGAGAGGTAATGATGAAGGCACCTGGTGAGCAGTTCCTGTCCTTACCCCTGTCTCAAGGGCCCACAAAGAGGCCAGCAGTGGGAGTTATGGAAAGACCATTTTCTCTCTGGGACTGAACAGTCAGATCTTCACGGAAAAGAGCCAAGGATTCAAGTTAGTTAGTATCTTTCTTTATGCAGTAGGCCCAGTAGTAGGTAGGTGATGTTTCTAGAGGCAAGTAGTGCAGGAGTCCTCCACAGACTTTGATTCTATGCATGGTAGCACAGTGGTTGGCACTGCTGCCTCACAGTACCGGGGCCCAGGTTCGATTCCCGACTTGGGTCACTGTCTGTGTGAAGTTTGCACGTTCTCCTCGTGTCTGCGTGGGTTTCCTCCGGGTGCTTTGGTTTCCTCCCCCAATCTGAAAGACGTGCTGGTTAGGGTGCATTGACCCAAACATGCACCGGAGTGTGGCGACTAGGGGAATTTCACAATAACTTCATTGCAATGTTAATGTAAGCCTCACTTGTGACTAATAAAGAAAAAAAGCTTAAACTCTATTTTTAAAGCTTGACGCCTTTGTTAACCACGGGGCACTGTGCCGGTGGCTCAGAGTGTAGTGTGAGCGCAGATTCCAGCTGTGGCTCCAGGAAGCTCTGAAGCCCCACATGGTTCCATGGGTTAGGCAGGCCAATGGGCAGCAGCCTTACACACATGAAGACCTGCCACATCGAGCAAAGATTCACGAGAGAAAACCGGGTGCAGATGCCAGGGCTGCCCAGCAGGGCGTGTCGAATGCTTCCAATGTGGCAAAACTGGACATTTCAAAAGATTCTGCAAATCCAACAACTTTAATCAAAGTCGAAGACCAGAAAGTATTTATGAAACATTCCTGCCAAGAAATAAAATGTCAAGAAGCAGACGATGCTGCAGAGGTTCCTGGGTATCGAGACCATCTTAATCCAGATCACTGCTCAGTTGCAGCCCAAGTCTCAGAAGACGAAGGAAATTTGGCATGTCAGCTACGACTCTCACCAACTTTTATAGATGCACCATAGAAGGCATTCTTTCTGGTTGTATCACAGCTTGGTATGGCTCCTGCTCTGCCCAAGACTGCAAGGAACTACAAAGAGTCGTGAATGTAGCCCAGTCCCATCACGCAAACCAGCCTCCCATCCATTGACTCTGTCTACACTTCCCACTGCCTCGGCAAAGGAGCCAGCATAATTAAGGACCGCATGCATCCCGGACATTCTCTCTTCCACCTTCTTCCATGATCTGGATGAGGGTATAGTTGGGTGGATTAGCAAATTTGCTGATGACACCAAAGTCGGTGGTGTGGTAGACAGTGAGGAAGGGTGTCGTAGTTTGCAGGAAGACTTAGACAGGTTGCAAAGTTGGGCCGAGAGGTGGCGGATGGAGTTTAATGCGGAGAAGTGTGAGGTAATTCACTTTGGTAGGAATAACAGATGTGTTGAGTATAGGGCTAACGGGAGGACTTTGAATAGTGTGGAGGAGCAGAGGGATCTAGGTGTATGTGTGCATAGATCCCTGAAAGTTGGGAATCAAGTAGATAAGGTTGTTAAGAAGGCATATGGTGTCTTGGCGTTTATTGGTAGGGGGATTGAATTTAGGAGTCGTAGCGTTATGTTGCAACTGTACACAACTCTGGTGCGGCCGCACTTGGAGTACTGTGTGCAGTTCTGGTCCCCACATTACAGGAAGGATGTGGAGGCTTTGGAGAGGGTGCAGAGGAGGTTTACCAGGATGTTGCCTGGTATGGAGGGGAGATCCTATGAGGAGAGGCTGAGGGATTTGGGATTGTTTTCGCTGGAAAGGCGGCGGCTAAGAGGGGATCTTATTGAAACATATAAGATGATTAGAGGTTTAGATAGGGTGGATAGTGATAGCCTTTTTCCTCTGATGGAGAAATCCAGCACGAGGGGGCATGGCTTTAAATTGAGGGGGGGTAGTTATAGAACCGATGTCAGGGGTAGGTTCTTTACCCAGAGGGTGGTGAGGGATTGGAATGCCCTGCCAGCATCAGTAGTAAATGCGCCTAGTTTGGGGGCGTTTAAGAGATCCGTAGATAGGTTCATGGACGAAAAGAAATTGGTTTAGGTTGGAGGGTCACAGTTTTTTTTTTTAACTGGTCGGTGCAACATCGTGGGCCGAAGGGCCTGTTCTGCGCTGTAATGTTCTATGTTCTATGTTCTATGTTCTATTGGGAAAAGATACAAATGTCTGAGGTCACGTACCAACCGACTCAAGAACAGATTCTTCCCTGCTGCTGTCAGACTTTTGAATGGACCTACCTTGCATTAAGTTGATCTTTTTCTACACCCGAGCTATGACTGTAACACTACATTCTGCACTCTCTCCTTTCCTCCTCTATGAATGGTATGCTTTGTCTGTATAGCGCGCAAGAAACAATACTTTTCACTGTATGTCAGTATATGGGACAATAATAAATCAAATCAAATCAAATCAAAAATTCAAGGCTTTAACACGAGTTGTAAGATTGATATCTGAGCTATATATTTGCAGATGACCTGCACTAGCCTCAGCCAATGACCCCTTATCCCTCAGGCATGAAGTAACAAGGTTCAGATAGCACAGACCTTCCTCTCACAGGCAGGATTATTACTGCTCTTAGCGATGGATCGCTGATTCTCTCTGTGTTCATCACCAACATACATCCCCATTGAGTGCTAATGTTGTCATAGGAATAATAGACACCCAGATGATTCCGACCTTTTGGACGACCCTTTGTCTTCCCTTCAACAACCTGCAACCTTTTATTTGGAAGCGGTGGGAATTCAGCTGAGGGAGTTTATGCACTGAGCGGTGAGTTCCTTTCTTTCACAGAGATTCCATCCACCAGACCCGGGGCAGACAAGGAAGTTACAAATCTCTCAATCCTTCATCAAGTGAGGCCAGAAACAGATGGAACTGCAGCAGATGGTGACCATCCCCATGGAGACCCACTGGATTGCCTCTTCCTGGAGGATGTTGAGGGCGAATTCATGCGATGTTGAGTGATCTCTTGGAGTTTGAGCTCCCAGGGGATGACTCATCTGATAGGATCATAGAGGTTTACAGCATGGAAACAGGCCCTTCGGCCCAACTTGTCCATGCCACCCTTTTTTGATAAACTGCTAAGATAATCCCAATTGCCCACATTTGGCCCATATCCCTCTATACCCATCGTACCCATGTAACTATCTAAATGCTTTTTAAAAGATAAAATTGTACCCGCCTCTACTACTACCTCTGGCAGCTTGTTCCAGACATTCACCACCCTCTGTGTGGAAAAATTGCCCCTTTGGACACTTTTGTATCTCTCCCCTCTCACCTTAAACCTATGCCCTCTAGTTTGAGACTCCCCTACCTTTGGGAAAAGATATTGACTATCTACCTTGTCTATGCCCCTCATTATTTTATAAACCTCTATAAGGTCACCCCTCAGCCTCCTGCGCTCCAGAGAAAAAAGTCCCAGTCTATTCAGCCTCTCCTTATAACTTAAACCATCAAGTCCCGGTAGCATCCCAGTAAATCTTTTCTGCACTCTTTCTAGTTTAATAATATCCTTTCCATAATAGGGTGACCAGAACTGCACACAGTATTCCAAATGTGGCCTTACCAATGTCTTGTACAACTTCAACAAGACATCCCAACTCCTGTATTCAATGTTCTGACCGATGAAACCAAGCATGCCGAATGCCTTCTTCACTACTCTGTCCACCTGTGACTCCACTTTCAAGGAGCTATGAACATGTACCCCCAGATCTCTTTGTTCTGTAACTCTCCCCAACACCCTATCATTAACTGAGTAAGTCCTGCTCTGGTTCAATCTACCAAAATGCATCACCTCGCATTTGTCTAAATTAACCTCCATCTGCCATTCGTCAGCCCACTGGCCCAATTGATCAAGATCCCATTGCAATCGAAGATAACTTTCTTCACTATCCACTATGCCACCAATCTTGGTGTCATCTGCAAACTTACTAACCATGCCTCCTATATTCTCATCCAAATCATGAATATAAATGACAAATAACAGTGGACCCAGCACTGATCCCTGAGGCTCACCGCTGGTCACAGACCTCCAGTTTGAAAAACAACTCTCTACAACCATCCTCTGGCTTTTGTATCCATTTAGATACCTCACCCTGGAACCCGTGAGATTTAACCTTATGCAACAACCTACCATGCGGTACCTTGTCAAAGGCCTTGCTAAAGTCCATGTAGACAACATCAACTGCACTGCCCTCATCTACCTTCTTGGTTATCCCTTCAAAAAACTCAATCAAATTTGTGAGACATGATTTTCCACTCACAAAGCCATGCTGACTGTCCCTAATCAGTCCTTGCATCTCTAAATGCCTGTAGATCCTGTCTCTCAAAATACCTTCCAACAACTTACCCACCATAGATGTGAGGCTCACTGGCCTGTAGTTCCCAGGCTTTTCCCTGCAGCCCTTTTTAAACAAAGGCACAACATTTGCCACTCTCCAATCTTCAGGCACCTCACCCGTGACTATCGATGATTCAAATATCTCGGCTAGGGGACCTGCAATTTCCTCCCTAGCCTCCCACAACGTCCTGAGATATACTTCATCAGGTCCCAGGGATTTATCTACCTTGATGCGCTTTAAGACTTCAAGCACCTCCTTCTCTGTAATATGTACACTCCTCAAGACATCACTATTTATTTCCCCAAGTTCCCTCACATCCATGCTTTTCTCAACAGTAAATACTGATGAGAAATATTCATTTAGGATCTCACCCATCTCTTGTGGATCCGCACATAGATGACCTTGTTGATCCTTAAGAGTCAGTCCTTAACTCATCTGAAGAAGGGGCTTGGAGTTCCAAAAGCTTGTGTGGCTTTTGCTACCAAATGAACCTGTTGGACTTTTACCTGGTGTTGTTAAACTTCTTACGATCCTTAAGAGGCCCTACTCTCTCCCTTGTTACTCTTTTGCCCTTTATGTATTTGTCGAAGCTCTTTGGATTCTCCTTTGCCTTATCTGCCAAAACAATCTCGTGTCCCCTTTTTGCCCTCCTGATTTCTTTCTTAACTCTACTCCTCCACCCCCTATACTCTTCAAGAGATTCACTTGATCCCAGCTGCCTATGCATGTCATGTGCCTCTTTCGTCTTCTTGACCAGGGCCTCACTATCCCGAGTCATTCAGGATTCCCTACTTCTGTCAGCCTTGCCCTTCACTCTAAGAGGAATGTGTTTACCCTGAACCCTGGTTAACAGGTGTGCCACTTACCAGATGTCCCTTTGCCTTCCCACAGACTCCCCCAATTAACTTTTGAAAGTTCCTGCCTGACACCATCAAAATTGGCCTTGCCCCAATTTAGAATTTTAACTTTTGGGCCAGAGCTATCATTCTCCATAGCTATCTTAAAACTAATAGAATTATGGTCACTGGTCCCAAAGTGATCCCTCACTAACACTTCTGTCACCTGCCCTTGCTTATTTCCCAAGAGGAGGTCAAGTTTTGCCCCCTCTCTAGTCGGGCCATCCACATACTGAATGAGAAATTCCTCCTGAATACACACAACAAATTTCTCTCCATCCAACCCTCTAATACTATGGCTGTCCCAGTCAATGTTGGGAAAGTTAAAATCTCCGACTATTACCACCCTATTTTTCTTGGAGCTGTTGTGGGAAATTTACCACCAGTTTCAGACTGGAGGTTCAATAATACAGATTTATTTCGGGCACAATGCTTCGGGAGAAAGCGCTGGTACTCCGCAGTACTTGGCAGCTACCTTCTCAATTACACAATAGCAGTTGATCATTTTTATACCTTTTAGACAATGGATAGTCCGGACATTAGCCGTTTAACACATCGTTATAGTTGAGTAGACAGATCATGGTGATCGATAGTTAACACATCGTTACAATCAGACAGGTACAGACATGGGCAGTTAACATCGCATTGTTCATAGAATGGATACATTTCCTCTATCAGTGACTGGTTTTGATCTATACATTCAGTGATTGGTTTTGTTGCATTTATGTATTTATGTTCCCAACTAGGGCTGATCTTAATATCAGCCGTATTCTTCTGGGTCTGTCCTTATCTTAAAGTGCCTCAAGTTTTGAATGGCTTCCTGCATCATTTCAGTTCCTGCATGTTTTAACTTTAAGTGACTGTCTGTGCTAAAAGCCAGTGCCTGTTTAATGTCTCTTCCCAGGTAACCATTTTGTGTGCTAGGCAACCATTTTGTGTGTCAGGTAACCATTTCTTTAATTTCCCCACTACAGAGCTATCTGTAATCTCCTTACATATTTGCTCCTCAATTTCCCGCCGACTATTTGGGGGCCTATAGTACAACCCTATCAAAGTGATTTCCCCTTCTTATTTCTCAGTTCTACTCTTATTGACTCAGTGGCCGAACCCTCGGATATATCCCCTCTCAGTACGGCCGTGATGTTTTCCCTAATCAAAAGTGCAACTCCCCCCTCTCTCTTACCTCCTGTTCTATCTTTCCTATAGCACCTGTACCCTGGAACATTGAGCTGCCAGTCCTATCCTTCCCTTAGCCATGTTTCAATAATTGCTATAATATCCCAGTCCCATGTACCCACCCATGCCCTGAGTTCATCTGCCTTGGCTGTCAGGCCTCTTGCATTGAAATAAATGCAGTTTAATCTGGACTTCCTTCACTCTCAGTCTTGCTTTTGCCTAATCTGTCTGGTACTAGGATTACTGACACCGCCTTTACAACTTAATGTGCTCTCTTTAACTTCTGTGCTGTCCTCAGACAGTGGGAGGAAACCGGAGCATCTGGAGGAAACCCACGCAGACATGGGGAGAATGTGCAAACTCCACACAGACAGCATCCCAAGCCGGGAATTGAACCTGGGTCCCTGGCGCTGTGAGGCAGCAGTGCTAACCACTGTGCCAGTGTGCTGGCCCAGTAAGTTACCTTCCAGGATTGTCACTCAGGAGGAAGGCCCTCCGCTGCCCACTTAACTGCCTGATGGGCAGAGGATATGAGGGGGCTCCCTCCTCAGGGTTTCTCACTGCTTTGTCAGGCAGAGGACGAGACATCTGCTGAGAATGGAGGATTCACTCTGAGAGTCGGAGGCGATGTTCATGAATCTCTCGAAGTAAAGATCGATCGACACCATTAAGGGATGGAGTTGGAGATTTATAGATGTTACCATTCCATTTATACAGCACCCTTCACACATACTGCTCTTCATGGGAATGACATCAAACAAAAACCAGCACTGAGTGGAGGAACACTGAGGCGGGTGAATTCCAGGATTTAGATCCTGAAACAGCTGACGCTTGGCTCGCAGTGGAGCGATTGAAGCCAACGCAAAAACAGAAAACGCTGAAAAATCTCAGCAGGTCTGACAGCATCTGTGGGGAGAGATTAGGGCCAACGTTTCGAGTCTGGAAGAGCCTTCGTCAGAACTGGAAGTGATTGGTGAGCAAGGAGGCTGGAGGGGGTGAGGGACCGTGGAGAAACACGCTTGGAGATGAAGAGATGGGGAGATGCAGAGAAAGGAAGGTGTTAAATTGGAAGGACTGTTCTTGCTCTGTTCCCTCCCCCACCTTCCCCCACCGACCCCCAGTGGAGCAGGGCTGACTGGACAGGGAAGTAAATAATACAGATTCAGACCGTTCCCACACATTACAACCGTGCTGAGTTAGCTGGTGGGAATTTTATTGTGAAGGAAACTGCTTGGTAGCAAGAAGCCAACCACAGAGCTCCCCTACTCCGAGCTTGTTTTATTATTGCTGATGGCTTTGAAGAATAGTCCAGATGTGAGTCAGTGTTTCTGTGAAAAGATGAATTCTGTGGCCTGCCTGTCATTTTGGCACAGGAGAGGCTCAATGATCTTTACTGGGATCCAATCTTTTCTAAAGTTTTAACGTTTATTTATTCGTGTCACAAGTAGGCTTACATTAACACTGCAATGAAGTTACTGTGAAAATCCCCTAGTCGCCACACTCTGGCGCCTGTTCGGGTTACACTGAGGGAGAATTTAGCACGGCCAATGCACCTAACCAGCACGTCTTTTGGACTGTGGGAAGAAACCGGAGCACCCAGAGGAAACCCACGCAGACACGGGGAGAACGTGCAGACTCCACACAGATAGTGACCCAAGCAGCAATTGAACCCGTGTCCCTGGCGCTGTGAGGCAGCAGTGCTAACCACTGTGCCACTGTGCCGCTGTGAATCTCGAAATTCCTCCTGTACTATCTTGGCCTCAGTGTGGCCAAGTGAATAAAGGCAATTTTTAACCTATAACCAACTGGCACAGAGGTGTTTCAGAACCGGACCAGCGCCTACATCGAATCACTTTACAAAGCTCCAGCCTCAGTGGATGGTAATAGTGGTTTCCACCTCCCTTAGACTCAGATTCTGTTCTGTTACCTGTCCCATTCTTACCTCCGGTTTCACCATCAACTCTTTTACCACTGGCACAACGATGTGAGGAGAGGTAAAAATGTACCTACACCACAGCGACTGCAGCGGGTTCAAGAGGGCAGCTCACCACCACCTTCCCAGGGGCAGTTAGGGATGGGGAATGAATGCATAAAAGAATGTATAACCAACAATGCCAATATCCCATCAATGCATTGGTATGTTAACATTTGGCAGAATGAAAGCTCTCAAAGGGGTTGAGGGAAGGATTAGGGAAGATGAGGAGAAGGTTTTGTAAAGTGATTGTAGATAACAGGCTACAAGATGAAGGCATGTAAAATCGCCGGATCCAACACACCCCTCCCCGATGAGTTCAATGCATTCTACGCCCGTTTTGAGCAAGAGGTCAGCGAGAGCATGCCCTCCATCCTGGAAGACCTGGATGAACCTGTATCTGGGGTCACCATTACAGATGCCAGAACAGCTTTCTCAAAGGTCAACTCACGGAAAACGACTGGTCCGGATGGGGTACCCGGACGTGCCCTCGATCCTGCACGGATCAGCTGGTGGGGATATTCACAGACACTTTCAACCTCTCTTTACAACAAGCTGAGGTCCCTATCTGCTTCAAGAAAATTACCATCATCCCAGTACCAAAGAAAAGCCAAGCAGCGTGCCTTAATGACTATTGTCCGGTGGCTCTGACATCCATCATTATGAAGTGCTTCGAAAGGCTAGTCATGGCACAAATCAATTCCAGCCTCCCGGACTACCTGGATCCACTACAGTTTGCTTACCGCCGCAACAGGTCCACAGCAGACGCCATTTCCCTGGCCCTGAACTCAACCCTGGAAAACCTGGATAACAAGGACTAGGTCAGACTCCTATTTATTGACTACAGCTCAGCCTTCAACACCATTATTCCTACGAAACTCATCTCCAACTCCGTGGCCTGGGCCTTGGCTCCTCCCTCTGCGACTGGATCCTGAACTTCCTAACCCACAGACCACAATCAGTAAGGATAGGCAACAACACCTCCTCCACAATCATCCTTAACACCGGTGCCCCACAAGGCTGTGTTCTCAGCCCCTACTATACTCCTTATACACCTATGACTGTGCGGCCAAATTCCCCTCCAATTTGATTTTCAAGTTTGCTGATGACACCACCGTAGTGAGTTGGATCTCAAAAAATGATGAGACAGAGTACAGGAATGAGATAGAGAATCTGGTGAACTGGTGCGACAACAATAATCTCTCCCACAATGTCAACAAAATGAAGGAGATTGTCATCGACTTCAGGAAGTGTAAAGGAGAACATGCCCCTGTCTACATCAATGGGGGTGAATTATAAATGGTTGGGAACTTCAAGTTTTCAGGTGTCCAGATCACCAACAGCCTGTCCTGGTTCCCCCATGCTGACACTTGAAATTTGCCATGTCCAATACAACTCCCACCAACTTTTACAGATGCACCATCGAAAGCATTCTTTCTGGTTGTATCACAGCTTGGTCTGGGGCTCCTGCTCTGCCCAAGACCGCAAGGAACTACAAAGAGTCATGAATGAAGCCCAGTCCATCACGCAAACCAGCCTCCCATCCATTGACTCTGTCTACACTTCCCGCTGCCTCGGCAAAGCAGCCAGCATAATCAAGGATCCCACGCACCCCGGACATTCTCTCCCACCTTCTTCCGTCGGGAAAAAGATACAAAAATCTGAGGTCACGTACCAACCGACTCAAGAACAGCTTTTTCCCTGCTGCTGTCAGACTTTTGAATGGACTTAGCTCATATTAAGTTGATCTTTCTGTGCACCCTAGCTATGACTGTAACACTACATTCTGCGGTCTCTCCTTTCCTTTTCCCCTTTGTACTCTATGAATGGTATGTTTTGTCTGTTTAGCGAGCAAGAAACAATACTTTTCCCTGTATCCCACTACATGTGACAACAATAAATCAAATCAAATCAAATCAAGTGAGCAGGAAGTGTTATATTGGGAAGGGTACGTAGATTGTGTTTTCTGGAAGGGTGTACGATGATATAGTAAGGGATAATAGTTTGGCCAGTGTTGTTTCCCTCTGATTACCTGTGTCTGTGTGTTTGTCTTTTTACTGTTTACACCCAGACAGGGTTGTGATAATCCCTGCAGTGAAAAGAGATTAAATTGTAACTTTCGAAAGGGAATTAGATAACACTTTAAAAGGAAGCAGTTACAAGGTTATGAAGAAAGGGAAGTTTGACTAATTAGATCATTCTTACAAAGTGCTAGCACAGGAAAGATGGGTTGAATAGCCTTCTTCTGTGTTGTACTATTCTACAAACAGCTAGGAGCCCCAAGACAGCAGCCGTGAGGAATTCATCAAGACAAGTTGGGGAGGCGACGGCCTAGAGGTATTATCACTCGACTATTAATCCAGAAACTCAGCTAATGTTGTGGGACCCAGGTTCGAATCCCGCCACAGCAGAATTCAATAAAAAATATCGGGAATTAAGAATCTACTTCACATCCGTCTTCACTCAAGAGAATGAGGACGATGGTATGGAATTCAGGGAGACAAACTATGAAGTTCTTGAGCAAATTGACATAGGGAAGGACAAGGTATTGGAGATGTTGACAGCTTTAAAAGTGGATAAATCTCCAGGTCCAGGTGAATTGTGTCCTAGGCTCCTGTGGGAGGCAAGGGAGGAGATTGCAGGGGCTCTGACCCAGATTTTTAATTCCTGTCTGGCCACAGATACCAGATGACTGGAGAACAGCTAATGTGGTTCTGCTGTTTAAGAAGGGTTGTAGAGATAAACCAGGGAACTACAGACCAAAGAGTCTCACGTCAGTGGTAGGGAAACTATTAGAGAAACTTCTGAAGGAGAGCATCTATCTCCACTTGGAACGGCAAAGCTTGATCAGGGACAGTCAACATGGCTTCGTCAGAGGGAGGTCATGCCTAACAAATTTGATTTAATTTTTTGAGGTGGTGATCAGGTGTGTAGATGAGGGTAGTGCCTTTTTTGCCACCCGACGAACATGCCCTTCTACTTTCAGAACACGTACCGCTCTCTCTCGGCAGACCCACAGAATTTTTCCAGCGCCTTGTGTTTTTATTTCAAATGTTGCGGCGTTGGTGAGTTTCTTTTTGTCACAATCTGTATCTGTTTCTCCAAATTCCTTTCTTTGTTAGTGGAGTCAGGAAGGCCCAAAAGTTGTTGACAAGCATCAGTGATTCTCCAGTTTAATTAGCAGGAACCCTGATGTAGCCGACTCACTGTCAAGCCAGCAGCTCAACTGTATTTTGTTCGGTATTTGAGTTACTGGTGTTAGAGGGCACAGCGCGATTTCTTTCCACAATGGATTTAATTAGATTTCTCTGTACATACAGCCTACCTGTAAAAGCACTGTGTCAATCAGAGCCCGTGTAACCCCACTGCTCTCTGCATAGCTCAAGCATGTTTATGCTGATAGCTTTGCGTTCGGTTTTGGAAAGAGGACCTCATATTCTGACCGTGCATCAACAAGAGAGTCACTGACGCGAGGTGTTCTTGGCTGACAAGCCCTGTTAGCGCGAACATGATGCGGCATTGAAGGAGACTGGAGATGGTTCAGTGAAATGTAAATGCCATTTATTGGCCATCTCTTCAAAGGGGCCCTCTGTGTGACTGTCTGAGCAGCCTTGCTATTCACAGAGCCGTTCCCGACACAGCGGGAGACTGTTCAGCCCATTGATTCTGTGGCTGTGGAGGCCAAGTCATTGAGTGTATTTAAGACAAAGATACAGTAAGTAGTCTCACAACACCAGGTTAAAGTCCAACAGGTTTATTTGGTAGCACGAGCTTTCGGAGCGTTGCCTTTTCATCAGGTGATCACCTGATGAAGGGACAGTGCTCCGAAAGCTCGTTCTACCAAATAAACCGATTGGACTTTAACCTGGTGTTGTGGAACTACTTACTGTGCCCACCCCAGTCCAACGCTGGCAACTCCACGTTAAGACAAAGATAGATAGGTTCTTGATTGGTAAGGGGATCAAAGGTTATGGGGAAAAGGTGGGGGAATGGGATTGAGAAACATATCAGCCATGATCGAATGGCGGAGCAGACTCGATGGGCTGGATGGCCTAATTCTGCTCCTATATCTTATGGTCTTATGATTCTTGCCTATGGGCCAAGTGCTGGTAAATGGGATTAGGTGGGAGGTCAGATGTTTTCACACATGTTGGTGCAGGCTCAATGGGCTGAAGGGCCTGTCCAGCACTGTATGATTCTATGCTAGCTTTCCACAGGGAAATCCAGTCAGTCCAAGCTGGTGGTTGAGGGCAGTTGAGAGTCAACCACATTGCTGTGAGTCTGGAGTCACCCAGAGGCCAGACCGGGTAAGGACGGCAGATTTCCTTCCCCAAAGGGCATGAGTGAACCTGATGGGATTTTAAAAAAAAAACAAAAAAAATCAGTTGCATGGTTACCAAATACCGATTTCTCTTCTGTTCTAAATCCTGGGGTGAGAGGGTTGTCCTATCAAAAGAGACTAAATTCTGTATTCCTTAGATCCACATCATTCCTTAGAGTTTAGCAGAGCGAGGGGTGAGCTTATTCAAACATATAAGATCCTGAGGGAGCCTGACAGGGTAAATGGTGAGTTGTTTTCACCAATGGAAGAGTCTCGAACAAGGAGACATCACTACAAGGTAATTCTTGATTTATTCATTAATAGAACTCAGCTGAAGGGATTGGAATTGACGCTCCCAGACTGTTCACTCGGGGTATCTAAAGAAAACAACTCCAGTAACACAACCGCCACACTGCATGTGCTGGGGGATGTTATTTGAACTGAAGATCATAAGATGTAGGAACAGAAGTAGGCCATTCGGCCCATCGAGTCTGCCCCGCCATTCAGTGAGATTGTGACAGATCTGATATAATCCTCAACTCCGCTTTCCCGCCTTATCTCCATAACCTTGGATTCCCTGACTGATTACAAATCTGTCCATGAACGTGTGTTTTTAGAAGCACTGTGCATTGTCCTCTCTGTAGTACCCAGCTGTTCAAGGGCACTTGTTTGAGGTTTATTGTATTTGGACATTGACAGCAGAGGTGCTGATAAGGAAATGTTAGCACAACACCCAGCTCCTGGCTCTGATAACCGTAAGGATTTCCCTTGTTGCACCTCCTTTGGGTGAGATTGCTGTCACGATTGTGTAGAATGGTTCAGAGTCCGTCTGATAATAACCCTCGCCTTTTCACTTGTGTATACAGCGTCAGATCACAGCGTTGTGACCAGAACCGATTTCATCTCCTGCACCCCATAAACCTCCAAAACAAACAAAGTCCTGAAACATAGAAACCCTACAGTGCAGAAGGAGGCCATTCGGCCCATTGAGTCTGCACCAACCACAATCCCACCCAGGCCCTACCCCCACATATTTTACCCACTAATCCCTCTAACCTACACATCCCAGGACTCTAAGGGACAATTTTTAACCTGGCCAATCAACCTAACCCGCACATCTTTGGACTGTGGGAGGAAACCAGAGCACCCGGAGGAAACCCACACAGACACGAGGAGAATGTGCAAACTCCACACAGACAGTGACCCGAGCCGGGAATCGAACCCGGGACCCTGGAGCTGTGAAGTAGCAGTGCTAACCACTGTGCTACCGTGCCGCCCTGTGAACAGCATCTTCTGTATCTGTTATCCCCCGTGTACTTACCTGATCAGAAATTACAACATCATAGAATCTTTCCGAACAGAATGAGGCCATTTGGCCCATTGTGCCTGTCCTGGTTCTTTGCAAGAGCAATCCAATTAATCCCACTCCCCCTTGCTCTTTCCCCATCTTCCCACTCAATCTCTGTATCTTCTTCAGCCTCAAACATCCACCTGGGCCAAGCTCTGGAGGAACTTTGCCTTGTCTACGACAAGTTGAAACCAGTGATAGTAAACGGGTTTAGTATCGCTCAGACTTCAGTGGAAATAAATCAGGCTTGTTACCATCTATTTTATATGATCTCACAATGGAGCACAGTAATAGGCCATTCAGCCCAACTGGTTTATGCTGTACTTTCTTCTGTGTGTGAGCCTCCCCCCCCACCCCCACCCCTTCCTCTCTCCACATCACCAGGATTTACCAGGATGTTGCAGCCTATGTTTAAAGGAACCTTGCATTGCTTTAATTCACCTGTAGCAGATAGTATCAGAGGAAACCTTTACCCTCTGATACTATGATAGGATGTGGTCTTAACTGTTGATTTTAATAGATTTCAAATGGGGCTTGAGTCCAGGTACGGCACGGTGGCACAGTGGTTGGCACTGCTGCCTCACAGCACAAAGGCCCTGGGTTCGATTCCCAGCTTGGGTCACTGTCTGTGTGGAGTCTGCACGTTCTCCCCGTGTCTGTATGGGTTCCCTCCAGGTGCTCTGGTTTCCTCCCACAGTCTGTGAGACGTGCTGGTTAGGGAGCATTGGCCGTGGTAAATTCTCCCTCAGTGTACCCGAACAGACACCCGGAGTGTGGGGATTTTCACAGTAACTTCATTGCAGTGTTAATGTCAGCCTTACTTGTGGCAATAATAAATAAGCTTTTAAAAGACAGAAACAAAATGCTGGATGAGCTCAAGTATCTGCTGAGAGAAGCAGAGTTAACATTTTGGATCTCTGCCGTATTTTGCTTTTATTCGTGTCAATCTGTGTTGCTGAGGGATTGGGACTTTATTTATGGGTTCGCTGTGTCGGGAAGGAAATGTCCATCTGTTTGTGATAAAATGTAAACTTCTGGAGTTAATGACCAAAAAGCAGCGTTATTGCAAAGGTTGGACGGCATGAGCTGAATTGTATCCTATAACCTGCAGGACCTGTGAATGTGGGCCAACTCCTAAAGCCCGAAAGAAGAGTGGGAACCGGGGGATGAAAGTTGAGAAATTATAATTGTTGGCACAGTGATACCACGGCTTCTGGGGTATGATTCTTCTGGAAACAATTCAACATCACAAGATAAAGAAAGGCGAGGGACATTGTCTGTGCTGACAACACCAAGAATTCCTAGAATCATGAGAGGTGAAAAACTTCAAAGTGATCTTTGCTGCTTCCTGTTAAGCATTGATAAAATCTTGCTTAAGAAATTATGTTTGATATATAGATACTAGTTATTCGTACCTTGTAGGTCAGGCACGATTGGGTGGCACAGTGGCACAGTGGGTTAGCGCTGCTGGCTCTCACACCAGGGACCCGGGTTCGATTCCCGGCTTGGGTCACTGTCTGTGCGGAGTCTGCATGTTCTCCCCGTGTCTGCGTGGGTTTCCTCCTGGGTGCTCTGGTTTCTCCCCAAAAGATGTGCTGGTTAGGGTGCATTGGCCATGCTAAATTCTCCCTCAGTGTACCCGAACAGGCGCCGGAGTGTGGCGACTAGGAGATTTTCACAGTAACTTCATTGCAGCGTTAATGTAAGCCTACTTGTGACACTAATAAATAAACTTTAAATTGAGGACCCTAATATTGGTAATTAAAAATTTGAACCTTTGAGTTTTTTTCAATTAAAAGAGTTTTTACTTTGAAACCCTAAACCTTAAGGCTGGCTAAATCTTTCCTGATGGTATATCCTTTCACTTCCGAAGTTATCCTGATAATTTTTTGGCACATTTTTCCAGTGTATCTATTTCCTTTCTTGATTATTTAGAAACTGCACTGTGCTCTAAACATTTTCTAACCAAGCTCTGGTACAAGTTTAACATTGCTGCCTCAGTCTTCAGACAGCCTGTGGGACAGCCATGTCTCATAACTAGCAGATCTCCTGAAGTGTCAGGGTGAGGGGATTACTCAGGCATTTCAGAGGGCACTAAAGAGATGGGCATTGATCTGGAGTCACATGCAGGTCAGTCTGGGTAAGCAGGACAGATTTTCCTCCCTAAAGATCATCTGTGAACCATAGAATCATAGAATATTACAGTGCAGAAGGAGGCCGTTCGGCCCATCGAGTTTGCACCGATCACAATCCCATCCAGGCCCTATTCCCACAACCCCGTGCATTCACCCTGCTAATTCCCCTGACATTAAGGGGCAATTTAGCATGGCCAATTCCCCCTAACCTGCACATCTTTGAACTGTGGGAGGAAACCGGAGCACCCGGAGGAAACCCACGCAGACACGGGGAGAATGTAAAGACACCACGCAGACAGTGACCTGAGGCAGGAATTGAACCCGGGTCCCTGGTGCTGTGAGGCAGCATGTTTAGGATAGCGGAGAAATATATGGGGTTACAGGGATAAGATGCTCTGTCGGAGAGTCGGTGGAGACTCAATGTGTATAATCATACCGCCTCGCCAGCCCTGGAATCGGGATGGGCGAGACTCGCAAAACAGAATTCTCTGTTGGCCTCGGGCGGGATTTTATGAGCTAGAGGGTCGTGGGGGTCTGGAATGTGTTGCCGGGCAAGGTGGTGGAGGCGGACACACTGGGAACGTTTAAGACTTATCTAGGCAGCTATATGAACGAAGTGGGAATGGAGGGATACAAAAGAGTGGTCTAGTTTGGACCAGGGAGCGGCGCGGGCTAATTGTTCCTTGTTTCTCGTTTCAAGGCTTCATTCTATGATCATCTTGCTGGTGCCAGTACAGAGCGAGACTGCGGATAGTTGGGAACCTGTCTCGGGGGCAGGGAATTCATATGGTGTTTGTGGAAGTGGAAATGACTAGGGTTGGGAAGCATTTTCCAATCAGGGCCATTGTGATCTCCTGGACTCGTTTCGATCGCCTCAGGGGGTCGGAGAGGAATTTCCCAGATTTTTTTCCCCATATTGGCCCTGGGGTTTTTCACTCTGGGTTTTCGCCTCTCCCTGGAGATCACATGGTCTGGAATGGGGCGGTGGGGGTGAGTTAATAGGTTGCAATGAACAAAGCATCGTAGCTGTGAGGGACAGCTCGGTGGATAGGATATTGGTATGTAGATAGGCTGGAAAATTGGGCGGGGATCCTGGATTCAGGATTCAATCCTGGACCGGGGAGCGGCGCGGGCTTGGAGGGCCGAAGGGCCTGTTCCTGTGCTGTATTGTTCTTTGTTCTTTTGTTGTTCATTCGAGCGAGATGGTAAAATACTGGCCAATGGGCTGAATGTCTTCCTTCTGCACTGTAAGGATTCTATGATGATATCAGGAAGCACTACTTCATGCAATGGATAGTGGAAACTGGGTACTGTCTGCGTTAGACACTGTAGATGCTGGGAGATGATTGAAAACTTACAGTCTGAGATCAAGAGATTTTTATTGGGTAAGGAGGTTCGAGGGATATGGAGCAAAGGGAATGAAGTTAAGCTGAGGTAGGGATCAGCTATGATCTAATTGGTTGACATGATGTGCTCCAGGGGCTGAATGGCCTCCTCCTGTTGCTAAGGTTACCATGTGACTACTGTCTCCTGCTGCCATTAAACAATGGGCTCCTCTCTCACTTTGAGCTGTGGTTCCCCTTTCCCTTTGTAAAGACCACCATTCCCAACTCAGCAAATATTCTGGGGACCCGGGTTCGAATCCCACCACGGCAGACGGTGGAATTTGAATTCAATAAAAAATATCTGGAATTAAGAATCTACTGATGACCATGAAACCATTGTCGATTGTCGTAAAAACCTATCTGGTTCACTAATGTCCCTTTAGAGAAGGAAATCTGCCGTCCTTACCCGGTCTGGCCTACATGTGACTCCAGAACCACAGATGGAGTACAATGTTGGCAAATGTGAGGTCATCCATTTTGGTAGGAATAACAGCAAAATGGACTATTATTTAAATGGTAAAAAATTGCAGCATGCTGCTGTGCAGAGGGACCTGGGTGTCCTTGTGCAGGAATCTCAAGGAGTTGGTTTGCAGGTGCAGCAGGTAATTAAGAAGGCAAATAGAATTTTGTCCTTCATTGCTAGAGGGATGGAGTTTAAAAACAACGAGATTATGTTGCAGCTGTATAAGGTGCTGGTGAGGCCACACCTGGAGTACTGTGTACAGTTTTGGTCTCCTTACTTGAGAAAGGATATACTGGCACTGGAGGGGGTGCAGAGGAGATTCACTAGGTTGATTCTGGAGTTGAGAGGGTTGGCTTATGAGGAGAGACTGAGTAGACTGGGGCTGTACTCGTTGGAATTCAGAAGGATGAGGGGAGATCTTATAGAAACATATAAGATTATGAAGAGAATAGATAAGATAGAAGCAGGGAAGTTGTTTCCACTGGCAGGTGAAACTAGAACGAGGGGGCATGGCCTCAAAATAGTGGGGAGCAGATTTAGGACTGAGTTGAGGAGGAACTTCTTCACACAAAGGGTTGTGAATCTGTGGAATTCCCTGCCCAGTGAAGCAGTTGAGGCTACCTCATTGAATGTTTTTAAGGCAAGGATAGATACATTTTTGAACAGTAAAGGAATTAAGGGTTATGGTGAGCGGGCGGGTAAGTGGAGCTGAGTCCACAAAAAGATCAGCCATGATCTAGAACAAACAAAGAACTAAGAACAATACAGCACAGGAACAGGCCCTTCGGCCCTCCAAGCCCGCGCCGCTCCCCGGTCCAGGATTGAATCCTGAATCCAGGATCCCCGCCCAATTTTCCAGCTATCTACATACTAATATCCTATCCACCGAGCTGTCCCTCACAGCTACGATGCTTTGTTCATTACAACCTATTAACTCACCCCCACCCCCCAATGCCAGACCATGTGATCTCCAGGGAGAGGCGAAAACCCAGAGTGAAAACCCCAGGGCCAATATGGGGAAAAAAAATCTGGGAAATTCCTCTCCGACCCCCTGAGGCGATCGAAACGAGTCCAGGAGATCACAGTGGCCCTGATCGGAAAATGCTTCCCAACCCTATTCATTTCCACTTCCACGAACACCATATGAATTCCCTGCCCCCGAGACAGGTTCCCAACTATCCGCAGTCTCGCTCTGTACTGGCACCAGCAAGATGATCATAGAATGAAGCCTTGAAACGAGAAACAAAGAACAATTAGCCCGCGCCGCTCCCTGGTCCAAACTAGACCACTCTTTTGTATCCCTCCATTCCCACTCCGCTCATATAGCTGTCTAGATAAGTCTTAAATGTTCCCAGTGTGTCCGCCTCCACCACCTTGCCCGGCAACACATTCCAGGCCCCCACGACCCTCTGTGTGAAATATGTCCTTCTGATATCTGTATTAAACCTCCCCCCCTTCACCTTGAACCTATGACCCCTCGTGAACGTCACCACCGACCCGGGGAAAAGCTTCCCACCGTTCACCCTATCTATGCCTTTCATAATTTTATACACCTCTATTAAGTCTCCCCTCATCCTCCGTCTTTCCAAGGAGAACAACCCCAGTTTCCCCAATCTCTCCTCATAACCAAGCCCCTCCATACCAGGCAACATCCTGGTAAACCTCCTCTGTACTCTCTCCAAAGCCTCCACGTCCTTCTGGTAGTGTGGCGACCAGAACTGGACGCAGTATTCCAAATGCGGCCGAACCAACGTTCTATACATCTGCAACATCAGACCCCAACTTTTATACTCTATGCCCCGTCCTATAAAGGCAAGCATGCCATATGCCTTCTTCACCACCTTCTCCACCTGTGACGTCACCTTCAAAGATCTGTGGACTTGCACACCCAGGTCCCTCTGCGTCTCTACACCCTTTATGGTTCTTCCATTTATCGTGTAGCTCCTCCCTACATTATTCCCACCAAAATGCATCACTTCGCATTTATCAGGATTGAATTCCATCTGCCATTTCCTTGCCCAAATTTCCAGCCTATCTATATCCTTCTGTAGCCTCTGACAATGTTCCTCACTATCTGCAAGTCCTGCCAGTTTTGTGTCGTCCACAAACTTACTGATCACCCCAGTTACTCCTTCTTCCAGATCATTTATATAAATCACAAACAGCAGAGGTCCCAATACAGAGCCCTGCGGTACACCACTAGTCACAGGCATCCAGCCGGAAAAAGACCCTTCCACTACCACCCTCTGTCTTCTATGACCAAGCCAGTTCTCCACCCATCTAGCCACCTCCCCCTTTATCCCATGAGATCCAACCTTTTTCACTAGTCTACCATGAGGGACTTTGTCAAACGCTTTACTAAAGTCCATATAGACGACATCCACGGCCCTTCCTTCGTCAACCATTTTGGTCACTTCTTCAAAAAACACCACCAGGTTAGTGAGGCATGACCTCCCTCTCACAAAACCATGCTGACTATCGTTAATGAGTTTATTTCTTTCTAAATGCGCATACATCCTATCTCTAAGAATCTTCTCCAACAACTTCCCCACCACGGACGTCAAACTCACCGGCCTATAATTACCTGGGTTATCCTTCCTACCCTTCTTAAATAATGGGACCACATTGGCTATCCTCCAATCCTCTGGGACCTCACCTGCGGCCAGTGACGAGACAAAGATTTGCGTCAGAGGCCCAACGATTTCACCTCTCGTCTCCCTGAGCAGCCTTGGATAGATTCCATCAGGCCCTGGGGATTTGTCAGTCTTTATATTCTCTAACAAACCTAACACATCCTCCTTTGTAATGGAGATTTTCTCCAACGGTTCAACACTCCCCTCAGAGACACTCCCAGTCAACACATCCCTCTCCTTTGTGAATACCGACGCAAAGTATTCATTTAGGATCTCCCCTACTTCTTTGGGCTCCAAGCATAAGTCCCCACTTTTGTCCCTGAGAGGTCCGATTTTTTCCCTAACAACCCTTTTGTTCCTAACGTATGAATAAAATGCCTTGGGATTCTCCTTAATCCTGTCTGCCAAGAACATTTCGTGACCCCTTTTTGCTCTTCTAATTCCCCGTTTGAGTACTTTCCTACTTTCTTTGTACTCCTCCAGAGCTCCCTCCGTTTTTAGCTGCTTGGACCTAACATACGCCTCTCTTTTCTTTTTGACCAGTCCCTCAATTTCCCTGGTTATCCACGGTTCTCTAATCCTACCCTTCCTATCCTTCTTTTTTACAGGCACATGCTTGTCCTGTAGCCCTAACAACCGTTCCTTAAAAGACTGCCACATACCAGATGTGGATTTACCCTCAAACAGCCTCTCCCAATCAAGAGCTGCCAATTTCTGCCGCATCCCACTAAAGTTAGCCTTCCCCCAATCCAACACCTTACCCTTGGGACACCACTCATCCTTTTCCATCACTATCCTAAAGCTAACAGAATTGTGGTCACTATTTGCCACATGTTCCCCATCCAAAACTTTGAAGACCTGACCGGGCTCATTCCCCAGTACCAGGTCCAGTATAGCCCCCTCTCTAGTCGGGCTGTCTACATATTGTTCCAACGAACCCCCCTGTACACATTTTACAAATTCCTCCCCATCCAGAGTCCCTGCCCTCAGCGATTTCCAGTCTATACCAGGGAAATTGAAGTCTCCCACTACAACAACCCTATTTTTCCTGCACCTATCCAGTATCTTCTGACATATCCATTCTTCCACTTCCCTTGGGCTGTTGGGGGACCTGTAGTACACCCCCAACATAGTGACTGCGCCTTTCCTGTTACTAAGATCCACCCAGAGTGACTCTTATTGAATGGCGGAGCAGGCTCGAGGGGCCAGATGGCCTACTCCTGCTCCTAGTTCTTATGTTCTTATGTTGTTATGACTCTTAACTGCACTCCAAGGGCAACTAGGGATGGGCAATAAATGCTGGCCAGCCAGCAAAGCCGTGTCTCATGAATGAATAAAAAAAGAATTAAACCCCCCCGCCCCATCCCCGGTGCTTCAGACCCACTGAACACCAATAGCAGATGGCCACGAGATTTTATTTTTATCGCCTGTCCGTTCCTTTTAACTGTCACTTTAAATGTCAACAATTGGGTGATTCTGTAACAAAAGGTAACCTGCAGCCAATTGAACTTTGGTCCCCATACATCTTGCTTCTCCTTCCCGCGCACCCCCCCGGACTGTGTGTGGAGAGAGATTTACTTAAATGCCAAGAATTGGCCACTCATTTGCTCTGAGAACAGCCAAACCTCTCAATGTTCTCCCTGACCGTGAACTTTGTTGAATGTTTGACAACACTTTACTGAACAGCTGGAAATACCCATTAAGGCAGGTCTAGTCTTGAACAGGAAATGTGGAAAGTCCCAGGTGTAAGCTGGCAAGGTCTCAGTGTAACCGTGATGAGAATCGTTGGGAAGCTGTCACATTGAGTCTATGTTTATAATTATTCATGGGTGGCACGGTGGCACAGTGGTTAGCACTGCCGCCTCACAGCACCAGGGACCCGGGTTCAATTCCAGCTTCAGGTCACTGTCTGTGCGGAATCTGCACGTTCTCCCCGTGTCTGCGTGGGTTTCCTCCGGGTGTTCCGGTTTCCTCCCACAGTCTGAAAGACATAGAAGATAGGAGCAGGAGGAGGCCATTCGGCCCTTCGAGCCTGCTTCGCCATTCATCACGATCATCGCTGATCATCCAACTCAATAGCCTAATCCTGCTTTCTCCCCATAACCTTTGATCCCATTCATCTCAAGTGCTATATCCAGCTGCCTCTTGAATACATTCAATGTTTTGGCATCAACTACTTCCTGTGGTAATGAATTCCACAGACTCACCACTCTCTGGGTGAAGAAATATCTCCTCATCTCCGTCCTAAATGGTCTATCCCGAATCCACAGACGTGCTGGTTAGGTGAATTGGCCATGCTAAATTCTCTCTCAGTGTACCCAAACAGGCACCAGAGTGTGACAACTAGGGGATTTTCACATTAGCTTCATTGTAGTGTTAATGTAAGCCTACTTGTGGCTAATAAATAAACGTTACTTAATCAATGGTCCTGTACGTGTGGTAGGCCGGGGGGAAGGTTACATTCACCTGGACCCTTGACCACCTCCCCTCTCACCCCCATACATACAGCAATGGCTCCCCACCTCAAGTTCCTGGGTCTAGTCTGAGATTACGACAAATGCTTCGCAAGGTTGCTGGACACTTGGTATCGCTGGCAACAAAATTGTACACGGAGATCCCCACAACAACTGGAGCGACCCAACTCCAAACCCCGAGCTTTTGGCGAAATCTGTGGCATCCATGACAACTAGGTTGAAGCCCATGGAATGAAAGGGATAGTGACAGCAGATTTGGGGTTAGCTGTGTGACTGGAAACAGAGAATAGTGTGAAAGGTTGCTCAATATATTAGCATGGATAGAGAATTTGTTAATGGATCAAAACAGAGAGTGGGCATAAACAGGGCATTCTCAAGTTGGCAGGCAGTGACTGGTGGAATGCCACAGGGATTAGTCCTGGAGCCGCAGCTGTTTATAATCTATATTGATGACTCAGGTGGAGAGACAGAGATTAACGTGTCGAAGTTTGCTGGTGCTAACAAGCTCGGTGGAAAGGGAAGCTGCGGGGAGGACACAGAGAGACAAAGAGATATCAGCAGGTTCGGTGAGTGGGCAACAAGATGGCAGCTGGATTATAATGTGGGGAAATGTGAAGTTATTCACTTTGATCGTAAGAATAAAAAGCAAAATATTTTTAAAAACGTGTGAAACTTGTAAGTGTTGATGTTCAAAGAGACTTGGGTGTGCTTGTACAAGGAACGCAGAAAGTTAACACACAGGGACAAGCAAGCAATTCGGAAGGCAAATGGCAAGTTGGTCTTCATTGTAAGGGGATTGGAGTCCAGGAATAAAGAGCTACAGTTGTATAGGGCTTTGGTGAGACCACATCTGGAATACTGTGTGCAGTTTTGGTCTCCACATTTCAGACAGGATTGACTTGTATTGGAGAGGGTACAGCAACGGTTCACTGGATTGGTCCCTGGGATGAGGGGGTTGTCCAATGATGAGAGGCTGAATAAACTGGGTTTGTATTCTCTGGAGTTTAGAAGAATGAGAGGTGATCTCAATGAAACCTATCAGATTCTGAAGGGGTTTGATAGGGTGGAACTGAGAGGTTATTTCTATTGATCTGGGAATCTAAAACACAGGGGCACGGACATCGTTAACCTCTCCTTACAACAATTTGAGGTCCCTACCTGCTTCAAGAAGGTGACCATCATCCCTGTACCAAAGTAAAGCCAAGCAGCGTGCCTTAATGACTGTTGCCCGGTGGCTCTGACACCCATCATTAAGAATGTCCTTTGAAAGGTTAGTCGTGGCATGAATCAATTCCGGCCTCCCAGATTGCCTGGATCCACTACAGTTCACCTATCACTGCAAAAGGTCCACAGCAGACGCCATTTCCCTGGCCCTGCACTCAACCCTGCAATACCTGGAGGGCACCCATGTCAGACTCCTATTTATTGACTACAGCTCAGCCTTCAACACCATTATTCCTACGAAACTCATCTTCAACTCCATGGCTTAGGCCTCAGTTCCTCCCTCTGCGACTGGATCCTGAACTTACTAACTCACAGACCACAATCAGTAAGGATAGGCAACAACACCTCCTCCACGATCATCCTCAACACCGGTGCCCCACAAGGCTGTGTTCTCAGCCCCCTACTATACTCCTTGTACACTTATGACTGTGTGGCCAAATTCCTCTCCAACTTGATTTTCAAGTTTGCTGACGACACCACCGTAGTGGGTCGAATCTCAAACAATGACGAGACAGAGTACAGGAATGAGATAGAGAATCTGGTGAACTGGTGCGGCAACAATAATCTCTCCCTCAATGTCAACAAAACGAAGGAGATTGTCATCGAATTCAGGAAGCGTAAAGGAGAACATGCTCCTGTCCACATCAATGGGGACAAAGTAGAAAGGGTCGAGAGTTTCATGTTACTTGGTGTCCATTTCATCAAAAACCTGTCCTGGTTCCCCCCCCCCCCATGCCGACACTATAGTTAAGAAAGCCCACCAACGCCTCTACTTTCTCAGAAGACTAAGGAAATTTGGCATGTCAGCTCACCAACCTTTACAGATGCACCAGAGAAAGCATTCTTTCTGGTTGTATCACAGCTTGGTATGGCTCCTGCTCTGCCCAAGATTGCAAGGAACTACAAAAAGTTCTGAATGTAGACCAATCCATCACGCAAACCAGCCTCCCATCCACTGACTCTGTCCACATTTCCCGCTGCCTTGGCAAAGCAGCCAACATAATTAAGGACTCCACGCACCCCGGACATTCTCTCTTCCATTGGGAAAAAAGATACAAAGGTCTGAGGTAATTTATCAATCGACTCAAGAACAGCTTCTTCTCTGCTGCCATCAGACTTTTGAATGGACCTACCATATATTAAGCAGATCTTTCTCTCTACCCTAGCTATGACTGTAACACTAAACTCTGCACCCTCTCCTTTCCTTCTCCCCTATGTAATCTACAAACAGTATGTTTTGTCTGTATTATGCACAAGAAACAATACTTTTCACTGTATTGTACATGTGACAATAATAAATCAAATCAAAGGGGTCAATTATTTGGGACTGAGATGAGGATAAATGACTTCACTCAAAGGGTTATGAATCCTTGCAATTCTCTATCCAGAGGATTGTGGAAACTCCATCATTAAATACATTAAAGTTTGGGATTGACAGATTTTTGGTCTCTTATGGAAACATAGAAGATAGGAGCAGGAGGAGGCCATTTGGCCCTTCGAGCCTGCTCTGTCATTCATCACGATCATGGCTGATCATCCAACTCAATAGCCTAATCCTGCTTTCTCCCCATAACCTTTGATCCCATTCGCCCCAAGTGCTATATCCAGCCGCCTCTTGAATGCATTCAATGTTTTGGCATCAACTACTTCCTGTGGTAATGAATTCCACAGACTCACCACTCTTTGGGTGAAGAAACCTGGGAATAAAAGGGAGCAGGCAGGAAGAAGGAGTTGAAACCCAGGATGAGCTGGGATTGTGTTGAATGGGGGAGCAGGTTCGATTGGCTGTGACATTGACTCTTGCTTCTGTTTCTTGTGTTTTTAAGTTTTTTACCTGATTTATTTTTCCAGGTAGGCACGGAGAGATAATATAAAATAAACCCGACATTCTAAAGTGGGTGCAGGAACAGTGAAATCTGGATGAATATGTACTTAAGTCATTGAAGGTTTAGTTAATAAAGCATATGACATCTGGGCTTTATCAATATTGGAGTATTGTGAGCAGTTGTGGGCCCCGTATCTAAGGAAGGATGTGCTGGCCTTGCAGGGGATCCAGAGGAGGTTCACAAGAATGATCCCTGAAATGAAAGATTTGTGGTTGAGGATTCTAGGTCTATACTCAGTTGAGTTTAGAAGGATGGGGGTGGGGTGGGGGGGGGGGGGTGAATCTAATTGAAATATACAGAATACTGAGAAGCCCAGATAGAGTGGACATGGAGAGGATGTTTCCACTAGTGGGAGAGACAAGAACTCGAGGGCCCAACCTCAGAGTGAAGGGGCGCTCCTTTAAAACAGAGATGAGGGCGAGTTTCCTCAGCCAGAGAGTGGTGAATCTGTGGAACTCTTTGCCGCAGAAGGTTGTGGAGGCCAGGTCATTGAGTGTCTTTAGGACAGAGATAGATAGGTTCTTGATCAATAAGAGATCAAAGGTTACGGGGAAAAGGCAGGAGAATGGGAATGAGAATCATATCAGCCATGATTGAATTGCGGAGGAGATTTGATGGGCCAAATGGCCTAATTCTGCTCCTATATCTAATGGTCTTAATAGGGATATGGTGTAGAAAAGCAAATAATTTATGTTAAACCCGTGTAAAACACTCTTTTGGCCTCAGCGGGAGTATGGTGTCCAGTTCTGGGCACCAAGACTTAGGGACAAATGAAGGCATTGGGTAGAGTGCAGAAAATGAGTGGCATGGTGGCACAGTGGTTAGCACTGCTGCCTCACAGCGCCAGGGACCCGGCTTCGATTCCTGGCTTGGGTCACTGTCTGTGTGGAGTTTGCACATTCTTCCCGTGTCTGCATGGGTTTCCTCCGGGTGCTCCAGTTTCCTCCCACAGTCCAAAGACGTGCGGGTTAAGTGGATTGGCCGTGCTAAATTGCCCTTAGTGTCAGGGAGACTAGCTGGGTAAATGCATGGGGTTATGGGGATAGGGCCTGGGTGGGAATGTGGTCGGTGCAGATTCGATGGGCTGAATGGCCTCCTTCTGCACTGTAGGGATTCTATGATTCTATGAAAAGATTCATGAGATGAATAAGGAACTTCAGTTATGAAGACAGATTGGAGTAGTTGGGATTGTTTTCCCTCGAGAAGGGAAGGCTGAGAAGTGATTTGACAGAGATGTTCAAAATTATTAGGGGATCTAGACAGAGTCGACAGGGAGAAACTATCCCTATTGCTGGAAGGATTGTGAAGCAGAGGACACAGATTGAAGATGATTGGCTAAAGAACCAATAAAGAAATGATGGGAAACATTTTCACACAGTGAGTGGTTAGGATCTGGAATGCACTGTCTGAGAGTGTGGTGGAGACAGATTCACACAGCGAGTGGTTAGGATCTGGAATGCACTGTCTGAGAGTGTGGTGGAGACAGATTCACACAGCGAGTGGTTAGGATCTGGAATGTACTTTGACAAAGTACTGCATGGTAGGTTGTTCCATAAAGTTAAATCTTACGGGATCCAGGTTGAGGTATCTAAATGGATACAAAATTGGCTTCTTGACAGAAGCTAGAGAATGGTTGTAGAGGGCTGTTTTACAAACTGGAGGCCTGTGACCAGCGGTGTGCCTCAGGGATCAGTGCTGGACCCACTGTTATTTGTCATTTATATTAATGATTTTGATGAGAATATAGGGGGCATGGTTAGTAAGTTTGCAGATGACACCAAGATTGGTGGCATAGTGGACAGTGAAGAAAGTTATCTCCAATTGCAACGGGATCTTGATCAATTGGGCCAGTGGCTGACGAATGGCAGATGGAGTTTAATTTAGACAAATGCGAGGTGATGCATTTTGGTAGATTGAACCAGGGCAGGACTTACTCAGTTAATGGTAGGGCGTTGGGGAGAGTTACAGAACAAAGAGATCTAGGGGTACATGTTCATAGCTCCTTGAAAGTGGAAACACAGGTGGACAGAGTGGTGAAGAAGGCATTCAGCATGCTTGGTTTCATCAGCCAGAACATTGAATACAGGAGTTGGGACGTCTTGTTAAAGTTGTACAAGACATTGGTAAGGCCACACTTGGAATACTGTGTGCAGTTCTGGTCACCCTATTATGGAAAGGATATTATTAAACTAGAAAGAGCGCAGAAAAGATTTACTAGGGTGCTACCGGGACTTGATGGATTGAGTTATAAGGAGAGGCCGAATATACTGGGACTTTTCTCTCTGGAGCGTAGGAGGCTGAGGGGTGATCTTACAGAGGTCTATAAAATAATGAGGGGCAGAGACAAGGTAGATAGTCAATATCTTTTCCCAAAGGTACGGGAGTCTAAAACTGGAGGGCATAGGTTTAAGGTGAGAGGGGAGAGATACAAAAGTGTCCAGAGGGGTAATTTCTTCACACAGAGGGTGGTGAATGTCTGGAACAAACAGCCAGAGGTAGCAGTGGAGGCGGGTACAATTTTGTCTTTTAAAAAGCATTTAGATAGTTACATGGGTACAATGGGTATAGAGGGATATGAGCCAAATGCAGGCAATTGGGATTAGCTTAGGTGTTTTAAAAAAAAAAGGGCGCCATGGACAAGTTGGGCCGAAGGGCCTGTTTCCATGCTGTAAACCTCTATGACTCTATGTACTGTCTGAGAGTGTGGTGGAGACAGATTCACACAGCGAGTGGTTAGGATCTGGAATGTACTGTCTGAGAGTGTGGTGGAGACAGATTCACACAGCGAGTGGTTAGGATCTGGAATGTACTGTCTGAGAGTGTGGTGGAGACAGACTCACACAGCGAGTGGTTAGGATCTGGAATGTACTGTCTGAGAGTGTGGTGGAGACAGATTCACACAGCGAGTGATTAGGATCTGGAATGTACTGTCTGAGAGTGTGGTGGAGACAGACTCACACAGCGAGTGGTTAGGATCTGGAATGCACTGTCTGAGAGTGTGGTGGAGACAGACTCACACAGCGAGTGGTTAGGATCTGGAATGTACTGTCTGAGAGTGTGGTGGAGACAGACTCACACAGCGAGTGGTTAGGATCTGGAATGCACTGTCTGAGAGTGTGGTGGAGACAGACTCACACAGCGAGTGGTTAGGGTCTGGAATGCACTGTCTGAGAGTGTGGTGGAGACAGATTCACACAGTGAGTGGTTAGGATCTGGAATGTACTGTCTGAGAGTGTGGTGGAGACAGATTCACACAGTGAGTGGTTAGGATCTGGAATGTACTGTCTGAGAGTGTGGTGGAGACAGATTCACACAGTGAGTGGTTAGGATCTGGAATGTACTGTCTGAGAGTGTGGTGGAGACAGATTCACACAGTGATTTGATTTGATTTGAATTATTATTGCCACATGTATTAGTATACAATGAAATGTATTGTTTCTTGCACAATGTACAGACAAAGCATACCATTCATAGAGAAGGAAAGGAGAGAGCGCAGAATGTAGTGTTACAGTCATAGCTTGGGTGTAGAGAAAGATCAACTTAGTCCACTCAAAAGCCTGATGGCAGCAGGGAAGAGGCTGTTCTGGAGTCGGTTGGTACGTGACCTCAGACATTTGTATCTTTTTTCCGATGGAAGTGGTGGAAGAGAGAATGTCCGGGGTGCGTGGGGTCCTTAATTGTGCTGAATGAATGGTTAGGATCTGGAATGCACTGTCTGAGAGTGTGGTGGAGACAGATTCACACAGCGAGTGGTTAGGATCTGGAATGCACTGTCTGAGAGTGTGGTGGAGACAGATTCACACAGTGAGTGGTTAGGATCTGGAATGCACTGTCTGAGAGTGTGGTGGAGACAGATTCACACAGCGAGTGGTTAGGGTCTGGAATGCACTGTCTGAGAGTGTGGTGGAGACAGATTCAATCAAGGCTTTCTATTGGGAATTGGATAATTAACTGAAATGGAATAAATACTACGCTTTGTGGAAATGATGTGGAGATGCCGGCGTTGGACTAGGGTAAACACAGAAAGGGTTTTAACAACACCAGGTTAAAGTCCAACAGGTTTATTTGGTAGCAAATGCCATTAGCTTTCGGAGCGCTGCTCCTTCGTCAGATGGAGTGGAAATCTGCTCACAAACAAGGCACACAGAGACATAAAATCAAGTTACAGAATACTGATTAGAATGTGAATCTTTACAGCTAATCAAGTCTTAAAGATACAGACAATGTGAGTGGAAGGAGCCTTCACGACACACGACAGCGCAGAGTCGCTGAGCAGAAACTGATAGCCAAGTTCCGCACACATGAGAACGTCCTAAACCGGGATCTTGGGTTCATGTCACACTATCGGTAACCCCCACAGCTTGCTTTCTGGACTTGCAGAATCTCACTAGCTGTCCTGTCTGGAGACAATACACATCTCTTTAACCTGTGCCTAATGCTCCCTCCACTCGCATTGTCTGTATCTTTAAGACCTGGTTGGCTGTTAAGATTCGCATTCTAATCAGTATTCTGTAACTTGATTTTGTGTCTCTGTGTGCCTTGTTTGTGATGTGGAGATGCCGGCGTTGGACTGGGGTAAACACAGTAAGGAGTCTAAGAACACCAGGTTAAAGTCCAACAGGTTTATTTGGTAGCAAATGCCACTCGCTTTCGGAGCTCTGCTCCTTCGTCAGATGGAGTGGAAATCCACTCCATCTAACAAAGAAGCAGGGCTCCGAAAGCGAGTGGCATTTGCTACCAAATAAACCTGTTGGACTTTAACCTAGTGTTGTTAAAACTCTTACTTTGGGGAAATGGCAGGTGATGAGCTGTTTTGCTCTAACAGAGAGCCTGGTAAACAGGATGGGCTGTGACCATCATATGAGTCTGTGGTTCAATCTTAAATAATCTCACTGCCGCACTTTCCCCCCTAACCTTGTATCAATCCCAAACTAACCCCATCATGCCACATTCCCTGAAAACCCTGCATCAATCCCAAACTAATCCCATTCTCCCATTCACCCCCATAACACAGAGCACCTTTACCCATCTCCTTTCATAGTTTTCACTTTGAGGTTAATCTGAATCTCTGTTAAATGCTACTATCGAATGATCTTTAATGGAGGTCATGTTTTTATATATCTGTGAAGCACTTTCATTCTAACCTCCTCTTTCTACCTCAGTTGCTAATCCTGTGTTAATTGGTTTGAGCAGTGACATTGAGAGCTATAATCTGCTGAGAATAATGACTGCCCTGTGGGTCTAAGCATTCCTGCAGAGTTTGAATGAGAGACATTCCCGTCTCTCCCACCATTCAGTCCTCAGGCTAGTTCATGTTCCTGACGGATAGTGTTTCTGCCTTGCTCCCCAGACAGCAACATCGCAAATGTTATCATACATGCACTGCTTTCATAGGATCACGGAGTTATCCAGCACGGGAAGCCAATCGGCCCATCGTGTCCGTGCCAGCCCTCCAAGGAGCAGTTATCCTCGTGCTCCTTCCCTGCCTGTTCCCTGTCGCCCTGCACTCCTCATAGCGAGAGGGTGATATAGTGAGGGCATCCCTGGACTAAGGCTCTCACTAATGTTCTCGGAACACTGGTTCAAATCCCAGCATGGCAGCTGGTGGAATTTAAATTCAATTAATAATTCTGGAATGTAAATTTAGACTAAGTGATGGTGACCATGACAGCGATTTTTGTAAAAACCCACCTGGTTCAATAATGTCCTTTAGGGAAGGAAATCTGCCATCCTTACCTGGTCTGGCCCATATGTGACTTCAGAGCCACAGCAATGTGGTTGACTCTCAACTGCCCTCTGAAACGGCCTAACAAACTACTCTTGTTTTAAGAACATAAGAACATAAGAAATAGGAGCAGGAGTAGGCCATCTAGCCCCTCGAGCCTGCCCCGCCATTCAATAAGATCATGGCTGATCTGACGTGGATCAGTACCACTTACCCGCCTGATCCCCATAACCCTTAATTCCCTTACCGCTCAGGAATCCATCCATCCGCGCTTTAAACATATTCAGCGAGGTAGCCTCCACCACCTCAGTGGGCAGAGAATTCCAGAGATTCACCACCCTCTGGGAGAAGAAGTTCCTCCTCAACTCTGTCTTAAACCGACCCCCCTTTATTTTGAGGCTGTGTCCTCTAGTTTTAACTTCCTTACTAAGTGGAAAGAATCTCTCCGCCTCCACCCTATCCAGCCCCCGCATTATCTTATAAGTCTCCATAAGATCCCCCCTCATCCTTCTAAACTCCAACGAGTACAAACCCAATCTCCTCAGCCTCTCCTCATAATTCAAACCTCTCATCTCCGGTATCAACCTGGTGAACCTTCTCTGCACTCCCTCCAATGCCAATATATCCTTCCTCATATAAGGGGACCAATACTGCACACAGTATTCCAGCTGCGGCCTCACCAATGCCCTGTACAGGTGCATCAAGACATCCCTGCTTTTATATTCTATCCCCCTCGCAATATAGGCCAACATCCCATTTGCCTTCTTGATCACCTGTTGTACCTGCAGACTGGGCTTTTGCGTCTCATGCACAATGACCCCCAGGTCCCTTTGCACGGTAGCATGTTTTAATTTGTTTCCATTGAGATAGTAATCCCATTTGTTATTATTTCCTCCAAAGTGTATAACCTCGCATTTCTCAACGTTATACTCCATTTGCCATATCCTCGCCCACTCACTCAGCCTGTCCAAATCTCTCTGCAGATCTTCTCCGTCCTCCACACGATTCACTTTTCCACTTATCTTTGTGTCGTCTGCAAACTTCGTTACTCTACACTCCGTCCCCTCCTCCAGATCATCTATATAAATGGTAAACAGTTGCGGCCCGAGTACCGATCCCTGCGGCACGCCACTAGTTACCTTCGTCCAACCGGAAAAACACCCATTTATTCCGACTCTTTGCTTCCTGTCGGATAGCCAGTCCCCAATCCACTTTAACACACTACCCCCAACTCCGTGTGCCCTAATCTTCTTCAGCAGCCTTTTATGGGGCACCTTATCAAACGCCTTTTGGAAATCCAAAAACACCGCATCCACCGGTTCTCCTCCATCAACCGCCCTAGTCACATCTTCATAAAAATTCAGTTTTCAACTGCTACAAAGAAAATACAAAGGAATAAACCCGGACGGACGACCCGGCATCGACCGAGGCACTGGAAAAGACAACGGCCAAACAAACAGACCTGTCGACCCAGCAAAGTCCTCCTTACTAGCACTTGGGAGCTTACGTAAAACTGGGAGAGCTGTCTCACAGACCAGCCGAGCAACAGCCTGACATAATCATTCTCACGGAATCATACCCGACAGATAACACCCCGGATACCACCATTACCATCCCTGGGTATGTCCTGTCCCACCGGCAGGACAGACCCAGCAGAGGTGGTGGCACAGTGGTATACAGTCGGGCGGGAGTTGCCCTGGGAGTCCTCAACATCGATTCCGGACCCCATGAAGTCTCAGGGCTTCAGGTTAAACATGGGCAAGGAGAACTCTTACCGGTTACGGCATGCCCGATAAAGGCATACGGCATGCTTGCCTTCACCGGCTGGGGTATTGAGTTTAAAAATTGGCAAGTCATGTTGCAGCTTTATAGAACCTTAGTTAGGCCGCACTTGGAATATAGTGTTCAATTCTGGTCGCCACACTACCAGAAGGATGTGGAGGCTTTGGAGAGGGTACAGAAAAGATTTACCAGGATGTTGCCTGGTATGGAGGGCATTAGGTATGAGGAGAGGTTGGAGAAACTTGGTTTGTTCTCACTGGAATGACGGACGTTGAGGGGCGACCTGATAGAAGTCTACAAGATTATGAGAGGCATGGACAGAGTGGATAGTCAGAAGCTTTTTCCCAGGGTGGAAGAGTCAATTACTAGGGGGCATAGGTTTAAGGTGTGAGGGGCAAGGTTTAAAGGAGATGTACGAGGCAGATTCTTTTTACACAGAGAGTGGTGGGTGCCTGGAACTCGTTGCCGGGGGAGGTAGTGGAAGCGGATACGGTAGTGACTTTTAAGGGGCATCTGGACAAATACATGAATAGGATGGGAATAGAGGGATATGGTCCCCGGAAGGGTAGGGGGTTTTAGTTAAGTCGGGCAGCATGGTCGGTGCAGGCTTGGAGGGCCGAAGGGCCTGTTCCTGTGCTGTAATTTTCTTTGTTTTTTGTTCTTTGTTACGACGTACCATCCTCCTTCGGCTGGTGAATCAGTATTCCTCCACGTTGAACAACATTTGGAGGAAGCACTGAGGGTGGCAAGAGTGCAGAATGTACTCCGGGTTGGGGTGGGGGGGGGGGGGGGGGGGGGGCGGGGCTTCAACATCCTTCACCAAGAGGGGCTCGGTAGTACCACCAAGCCGGCTGGATCCTAAAGGACTTAACTGCTAGACTGGGACAGGGATGGTGAGGTATAAACAATCCTGAAACAGGGCACTGGAATATTCTGAGTGCCCTTTCCACTATCTATCCCTCAGCCTACAGAAGTAAAAACAGATTATCTGCACTGTCACGTGAGTATTACATGGCAGATGTGGGATCTTGCTGTGCACCAATTTGCTGCTGCGTTCTACGTGGGGGATTTATTGGAACACAGCAGGGTGCCAGAAACGAAGAGTCTCGTGGGGGTTAGAGTTTACAATTAAGTTAAAAGACTTTCAGTAAGCTGTAAGGAAGTCCCACACTCCGGTGCAGTGTGGAGAGTACAATACACTAATTATGAAAAACAAAATTGTATTAATTCTTCGCTTTCCAGTAACAAGGAGCTTCCTCATGTATAGACTCGCAGGAAATGTTTCCTGGCTCACTGTATTCCCAAGAATTCACTGTGACACTTGAACCCTGGGAGAGCGTTGGAAAGTCCCAGTTGAAACATGGCTCCGGTCTTATCCTGGTTTGATTGCTGAGGGGTGGTCTGGACATTCCTGCACTCAACCACAGGGAGCACAGGTCACACGATCCACTTTACCACTTAACAGGCTAGCAATGACCCACCGGGGGGAAATATAGGAAAATGGAAGGGCTAACTACACAGCAGGGATATCGATATACAATCGTTACGATTTTTATAAAAACGATAATTTTTTCATGGGATCTGGACTTTGCTGGCAAGGCCAATATTTTTTACCCATCCTAGTTGCCCTTGAACTGAGTGGTTTGCTCAGTCGTCTCACAGAATCACAGATACTACAGTGCAGAAGAGGCCGTTCGGCCCATTGAGTCTGCACCAACACATGAAAAGCCCTGACCTGCCCACCTAATCCCAGTTGCCAGCACTTTCCCCAAAGCCTTGAATGTTATGACGTGCCAAGTACTCATCCAAGTACTTTTTCAGAGGGGCAGTTAAGAGTCAACCACATTGCTGTGGCTCTGGAGTCAGATACAGGCCAGACCAGGTAAGGATGGCAGATTTCCTTCCTTCCAGGTGGGTTTTTACAGCAATTGACAATGGTTTCATGGTCATCAGTAGATTCTTAATTCTAGGTTTTTATTGAATTCAAATTCCACCCTCAGCACGGTAGCACAGTGGTTAGCACTGCTGCTTCACAGCTCCAGGGACCTGGGTTTGATTCCTGGCTTGGGTCACTGTCTGTGTGGAGTTTGCACATTCTCCTCGTGTCTGCGTGGGTTTCCTCCAGGTGCTCCGGTTTCCTCCCACAGTCCAAAGATGTGCGGGTTAGGTTGATTGGCCATGCTAAATTGCCCCTTAGTGTCCTGAGATGCGTAGATTAGAGGGATTAGTGGGTAAAATATGTAGGGATATGGGGGTAGGGTCTGGGTGGGATTGTGGTCGGTGCAGACTCGATGGGCCGAATGGCCTCTTTCTGCACTGTAGGGCTTCTATGATTTCCACGATGATCTGTCGTGGTGGGATTCGAACCCAGATCCCCAGAACATTACCCTGTGTCTCTTGATTACTGGTCCAGCGACAATACCACTACACCACTGCCTCCCCTTTTATGAATGAATGTATAAAAACAATTCTGGGTAGTAGCGTTGTGGCTATGTTACTGCACCCGCTATCCAGCTATCTGGGCTAATGACTCAGAGATATGAGTTCAACTTGAATTGAAGTTCAGTAAATATGGAGTAAAAATCTGCCGGATCATTGACACGGATGCCATCAACTCACGTGAGAACATCATCCACCAGGTACACGGTACCTACTCTTGCGACTCGGCCAACGTTGTCTACCTGATACGCTGCAGGAAAGGATGTCCCGAAGCATGGTACATTGGGGAAACCATGCAGACGCTACGACAACGGATGAATGAACACTGCTCAACAATCACCAGGCAAGACTGTTCTCTTCCTGTTGGGGAACACTTCAGCGGTCACGGGCATTCAGCCTCTGATCTTCGGGTAAGCGTTCTCCAAGGTGGCCTTCACGACACACGACAGCGCAGAGTCGCTGAGCAAAGACTGATAGCCAAGTTCCGCACACATGAGGACGGCCTCAACCGGGATTTTGAATTCATGTCACACTATCTGTAACCTCCAATTGTAACCCAGATTGCAAAATCTCACTAACTGTCCTGGCTGGAGACAATACCCACCTCTTTAACTTGTGCTTGGCTCTCTCTCCACTCACATTGTCTGTACCTTTAAGACTTGATTACCTGTAAAGACTCGCGTTCCAACCATTATCTTGTAAATTTGTGTCTATATATGCCCTGTTTGTGAATACAAGTCCTCACTCACCTGATGAAGAAGCGAGACTCCGAAAGCTTGTGCTACCAAATGAATTTGTTGGACTTTAACCTGGTGTTGTGAGACTTCTTACTGTAAAAAGCCACACTCAGTAATGGTAATCATGAAACCATTGTCGATTGTCAGAAAAACCCATCTAGTTCACTAATATCCTTTAGGGAAGGATATCTGCTGTCCTTACCTGGTCTGGCCTACATGTGACCCCAGAGCCACAGCACTGTGGTTGACTCTTAAATGCCTCCTGAAATGGCCGAACGAGACACTCAGTTGTACCAAACAATACAGAAAACGGCAAGATCACTGCTGGAGGACACTTCCACTACATTCTTTCATGGAATGTGGGCTTCGCTGGCTAGGCCAGCATTTATTGCCCAGCTCTAATTTCCTTTGAGAAGGTGGTGGTGAGTTGGCTTCTTGAACCGCTGCAGTCCATGTAGTGTAGGTACACCCACAGTGCTGTTAGGGAGGGAGTTCCAGGATTTTGACCCAGCGACTGTGAAGGCGTCATGTATAGACTCGCAGGAAATGTTTCCTGGCTCACTGTATTCCCAAGAAGTCACCGTGACACTTGAACCCTGGGAAAGCGTTGGAAAGTCCCAGATGAAACATGGCTCTGGTCTTATCCTGGTTTGATTGCTGAGGGGTGGTCTGGACATTTCTGCACTCAACCACAGGGAGCACAGGTCACACGATCCATTTTACCAAGTCAGGATGATGAGTGATTTGGAGGGGAATCTCCAGGTGGTGGTGTTCCCATGTATCTGCTGCCCTTGTCCTTCTAGATGGTAGTGGTCGTGGGTTTGGAAGATGCTGCCTAAGGAACCTTGGTGAGTTTCTACAGTGCATTTTGTAAATGGTACACACTGCTGCCACTGTACATCAGTGGTGGAGGGATTGACTATTGAAACTGATGGATGAACTACAGCGGTTCAAGAAGGCAGCTCACCACCACCTTCTCAAGGGCAACTGGCGATGGGCAACAAATCCTGGCCTAGTCAATTAGAAAGGCAAAAAGAGGAAGTGGTAACAAAGTACTCTACAGAGTACTCTTCATTACTCTTCATTCATAAAATATAAATTGCTGAAGAAAGAGGCATGTTGAAGCTTTTTGTCTTGCACTCATCAGGACACTTTGCAAGAATACCAGTGTAATAGGAAAACAACAATTTATACTATATGAGAAGAGGGCGCTGATTGGTTGGCAAGTGGACTCTGATTGATAGAAGCATTGTCATGGAGGATGCACCAGTGGACAATAACTGACTGTTAACTGCCAAGCATTGTTTGAAATCTAAACAGGAAACTTGACCCTGATTGGTCAATGCATTGCCCTGAGGAATGAATCAATGAATGGCTGTCACTCATTTTGCTAAGCTAAAAAGCCTTCAGACTTCATTAATTGCCCCAACATTTACCAAGGCAGACTAAGACTGTGGAGATGACAGAAGAAAAAGAGATCAAATAAGATGCAACAATATTTTGGATATAAAAGAGCGGGAGATGATTGCAATGTCAATCAAACTTAGAGAGACTAAAAGCCGTGTTAGTACCAATTTCAAAAGAGAAGATCAAACTTGGTCAACTGTAACTAATTATTTGGAGAAGCAACAGAAAGGGGAGATGAGGGTAATGCGGTAGATGTAACATATTTGGTTCCCCATTGGAGGCACACGAATAAGGGCAAGACAAGTGAGGTCAGGGGTCAAAGTGCAGAATGGATAACAGGCTGGTAACAGAGCAGGAAGTAAGGGGTTGCAGGCAGTTACTGAGATTGGCAAAAGATGGGTTCTGGCAATTGAGTCAGGGTGTCGATGAGGCGAAGGCTCCTGACTGAACAAGTTGCTGTGATCTGGAATGTGCTACCTGAGGGGGAGTGGACACAGTTGGAACTCACAAAGGGGATGAAAAATACCTTTTAAAAAATGAGGGGTTTCTGGTGAAGGAACAGGAGGGTGGGACTCATTGAAAAGCTCTTACCAAGGGCTGGCAAAGACATGGTGGGCTGAATTGCCTCATTCAGAATAGAAACATAGAAACATAGAAAAACTACAGCACAAAACAGGCCCTTCGGCCCCACAAGTTGTGCCGAACATATCCCTACCTTTTAGGCCTACCTATAACCCTCCATCTTATTAAGTCCCATGTACTCATCCAGGAGTCTCTTAAAAGACCCTATTGAGTTTGCCTCCACCACCATAGACGGCAGCCGATTCCACTCACACACCACCCTCTGAGTGAAAAACTTCCCCCTAACATTTCCCCTGTACCTACCCCCCAGCACCTTAAACCTGTGTCCTCTCGTAGCAGCCATTTCCAGCCTGGAAAATGGCTTCCTATGATTTTATAATTCTATTACAGGATATATTTTCTGACGAGCAAGATTGGATTGGATTAAACAAAGTTATCTGTCAGAAAAAATGTCACCTGTTCTGGTTTAGGTAGCTTTCTGTAGCTGGATTAGGAGATTGAAACAAGAAATATATCCCCTCTGACATTATTCCCTGAGGTGTTTATCTCACAGCTGTGTGAGCTAATCCCTTTCTCTCTCTCTTGTTAATTCAGCCATTCACTTCTTCATTATATTGTGAGTGTTTGAACACACACACTGTGTGATCCAGGATTCTGACCCAGCGACAGTGAAGGAACGGGGATATATTTCCAAGTCAGGATGGTGAGTGACTTGGAGGGAATCTCCAGGTGGGGGTGTTCCCAGGTATCTGCTGCTCTTGTCCTTCTAGATGGTAGTGGTCATGGGTTTGGAAGGTGCTGCCTAAGGAGCCTTGGTGAGTTGCTGCAATGTTGCAGTTGCTGGTACACACGGCTGCCACTGTGTGTCGGTGGTGGAGGGAGTGAATGTTTGTGGATTTTGATTTGATTTTGATTTGATTTATTATTGTCACGTGTTCATATACAGTGAAAAATATTGTTTCTTGCGCGCTATACAGACAAAGCAAACCATTCATAGAGAAGGAAAGGAGAGAGTGCAAACTGTAGTGTTACATTCATAGCTAGGGTGTAGAGAAAGAGCAGCAGGGTAAGTCCATTCAAAAGTCTGACACCAGCAGGGAAGAAGCTGTTCTTGAGTCGATTGGTAAATGACCTCAGACCTTTGTATCTTTTTTCCCAATGGAAGAAGGTGGAAGAGAGAATGTGTGTGGGGTCCTTAATTATGCTGGCTGCTCTGCCGAGGCAGCGGGAAGTGTAGACAGAGTCAATGGATGGGAGGCTGGTTTGTGTGATGGATTGGGCTACATTCACAACTTTTTGTAGTTCCTTGCGGTCTTGGGCAGAGCAGGAGCCATACCAAGCTGTGATACAACCAGAAATAATGCTTTCTATGGGGCATCTGTAAAAGTTGGTGAGAGTTGTAGCTGACATGCCAAATTTCCTTAGTCTTCTGAGAAAGTAGAGGCATTGGTGGGCTTTCTTAACTATAGTGTTGGCATGGGGTGCCAATCAAGTGGGGCTGCTTTGTCTTGGAGGGTGTCGAGCTTCTTGAGTGTTGTTGGAGCCGCACTCATACAGGCAAGTGGGGAGTTTTCCATCACACTCCTGACTTGTGAATTGTAGATGGTGAACAGGCTTTGGGGAATCAGGAGGTGAGTTACTTGCTGCAGGATTCCCAGCCTCTGATCTGCTCTGGCAGCCACAGTATTTCTATGGCTAGTCCAGTTCAGTTTCTGGTCAATGGTAACCCCCAGGATGTGATCAAAAGCAGTGTGGCCTAGTGCCATTGTCTCCGGTGCCAATGAGCACATTGCCAATTTGGTTAATGCCAGTGTGGCCAATGGCAAACGTGTGCACGGTGAGAAGCCAACCTAAGCAACATGGGTGGCAAACCCGCAGACCTCCTGGCAGGAGTGGACCTGAACTGAAGGAGCTGTTTACCTTTCGAATGAAATATGAAGCTGGGATCCGGTCTGCCCTATCAAATGGATGTGAAACATCTCCCCCCTCCGCTATGTGGAGGAAGAGCAGGGAGATTCTCCCCCAAGATCCTGACCAATGATCATCTTTCAACCCACATCACAAAAACAGACGTTGGAATTCTACCGCCTCACCCACCATGGAATTGGAGCGGGCGAGGGGCGGACAACTGAGATGTCTGTGGACCCGCGGCGGGAATTTCCGGACTCGTTTGAGCAAGGTTGTAAAATGCTGCCCAGAGTATCTACCCCTCATCCCATTGCTGCTCTTGGGGTCTTGCTCTGCACACTTTGGCTGCTGCGTTTTATAAATGCTGATCTTCCCTTTCTTCGGGACTTTCCCCCCAACCCCTCTTCTGAAGTTTTAATTGGTTTCCCATTGCTTAATGTATCCATAATATCCAAAAATAACAAACATTGCTTCTCTTTCTATCCAGTATAAATTGAATCTGTTTCTTCATAGAAAACATCTTGTTCCCGTCCCAGGACATGATGAATGAGTAACTGGAAGTGGATGAACTGAAAGAAGTTAAACCCAGATGAAAGTTGAAGGTTTTGGGTGTGAGCCAATCCCCTGCTCGGGACAGGGGGGATTTTCAGCAAGAAAGTTGCAAAGTCTCCACATCCCGAGACCTTCCAAAGCAGGATTAGAGAAAAGATCACCCGGTTTAACCAGTTAAACACTGCAGCCCTCCTCCCCAGATATCCTCCAGCTCAGTGGGCCTGTGTACCACCTGGGGTTGGGATAAAGAGCCATGTGGAGTGTTGGCATCGATTTCCCCATGCTACGATTGGACGCGGTGCCCCTTGCAAAGGCCCAGCGCATGCCCCTTCGTCACCCTTTGCTGCAATGCGTAGCGAGCGGTGATTGGTTGGGGTGAGGAAGGGCCGTGGATGTCATCTATATGGATTTCAGTAAGGCATTTGACAAAGTCCCACATGGCAGGTTGGTTAAGAAGGTTAAGGCTCATGGGATACAAGGAGAAGTGGCTCGATAGGTGGAGAACTGGCTTGGCCATAGGAGACAGAGGGTAGTGGTCGAAGGGTCTTTTTCCGGCTGGAGGTCTGTGACCAGTGGTGTTCCGCAGGGCTCTGTACTGGGACCTCTGCTATTTGTGATATATATAAATGATTTGGAAGAAGGTGTAACTGGTGTAATCAGCAAGTTTGCGGATGACACAAAGATGGCTGGAATTGCGGATAGCGAAGAGCATTGTCGGGCAATACAGCAGGATATAGATAGGCTGGAAAATTGGGCGGAGAGGTGGCAGATGGAATTTAATCCGGATAAATGCGAAGTGATGCATTTTGGAAGAAATAATGTAGGGAGGAGTTATGCAATAAATGGCAGATTCATCAGGAGTATAGAAACACAGAGGGACCTAGGTGTGCAAGTCCACAAATCCTTGAAGGTGGCAACACAGGTGGAGAAGGTGGTGAAGAAGGCATATGGTATGCTTGCCTTTATAGGACGGGGTATAGAGTATAAAAGCTGGAGTCTGATGATGCAGCTGTATAGAACGCTGGTTAGGCCGCATTTGGAGTACTGCGTCCAGTTCTGGTCGCCGCACTACCAGAAGGACGTGGAGGCATTGGAGAGAGTGCAGAGAAGGTTTACCAGGATGTTGCTGGTATGGAGGGTCTTAGCTATGAGGAGAGATTGGGTAGACTGGGGTTGTTCTCCTTGGAAAGACGGAGAATGAGGGGAGATCTAATAGAGGTGTACAAGATTATGAAGGGTATAGATAGGGTGAACAGTGGGAAGCTTTTTCCCAGGTCGGAGGTGACGATCACGAGGGGTCACGGGCTCAAGCTGAGAGGGGCGAAGTATAATTCAGACATCAGAGGGACGTTTTTTACACAGAGGGTGGTGGGGGCCTGGAATGCGCTGCCAAGTAGGGTGGTGGAGGCAGGCACGCTGACATCGTTTAAGACTTACCTGGATAGTCACATGAGCAGCCTGGGAATGGAGGGATACAAACGATTGGTTTAGTTGGACCAAGGAGCGGCACAGGCTTGGAGGACCGAAGGGCCTGTTTCCTGTGCTGTACTGTTCTTTGTTCTTTGTTCTTTGTGAGGCTCGATGGTGAGCTGCCTCCCGGGGTTGAATAGCTGAGGAGAGAATGAACCTCTCACCCGAAAGATGAGATACCTCTGACAGGGCAGCACTGCCTCCCTACTGCACTGAAGCATGAACCTGCATTCCGTACCTCAGTTTCTTCCCGAGGGTCCAGCCCACACTCGCACAGGGCGAGGTTCCAGAGCAAGGGAGGGGAGAGGCTGTGGGGCAGTTCCAAACCAAGATGCCAATCTCCAGAGTGTGCTGACAATGACCACGAGCTAATGTCAATCAGTGAGCACCCTGGATAAAAGGGAATGATTGGAGGCACTGTGTGTGTCTCAGTGTCAACACTTCTACTTGTACCAGTCCTGGTCCCCCCCATGCTGACACATAGTTAAGAAAGCCCACCAACTTTCTCAGGAGGCTAAGGAAATTTGGCATGTCAGCTACGACTCTCATCAACTTTTACAGATGCACCATAGAAAGCATTCTTTCTGGTTGTATCACAGCTTGGTGTGGGCTCCTGCTCTGCCCAAGATCGCAAGGAACTACAAATGGTCGTGAACAAAGCCCAGTCCATCACGCAAACCAGCCTCCCATCCATTGACTCTGTCTACACTTCCCGCTGCCTTGGAAAAGTCACCAGCATAATTAAGGACCCCACGCACCCCGGATATTCTCGCTTCCACCTTCTTCCGTTGGGAAAAAGATACAAAAGTCTGACGTCATGTACCAACCGACTCAAGAACAACTCCTTCCCTGCTGCCATCAGATTTTTGAATGGACCGACCTCGCATTAAGTTGACCTTTGTCTACACCCCAGCTATGACTCTAACACTACATTCTGCACTCTCTCCTGTCCTTCTACCTATATACGCTATGAACGGTATGCTTTGTCTGTATAGTGTGCAAGAAGCAATACTTTTCACTGTATACTAATCAAATCAAGGATACAATGGGTAAAACTGGAATGATTCACTCCTGTCTGGTTTGGTTACAGACAGCAAATTAACTACTGGGCTTCAGTACAAAGAGTTACAAATGATATTTTAAAAATTCCTGGACAAAACCAACCTCTTATGCAACACAACATTCTGCAGATGTGGAGAGCACTCTTCCAATGCACAGCTCCCAGTGGGATTGGGACCTCTCGCTGCTCCACTCAACTCCAATTAGAGGTGAAGAGGGCAGTGGATACTGTCAGGCTGGATCACTCAGGATGATAAAAGAGTTTGTTAAACAGTGAGGGAGAGAGACAGGGCGACCAGCGAGAGAGAGAGGCACGCAGTGTGGAAGGATCAGGGAATGAGGCAGAGAGATAGAGAGGAACAGTGAAACAGATGGACAGAATTTGAGAGAGACAGCAATGGAGGGAGAGAGAGAGAGGGAAGGACAGAAAGGTAGAACACAACGTACCCAAGTGAATAAAGGTTCTGGCTGAGTGCTTTGTGCCTGAACATGCTCTTAGAGAAGTGCAATTTGTGCAAAGGAACATGCCAAACAAAACATTAGAGAACTATTTACTTTAAACAATTAGCTTCTGTGTTTCCCAGCCCATAATATATCATTCTTTGGGACATGGGTGTCGCTGGTTAGCCCAGCATTTATTACCCATCTCTAATTGCCCCTTGAGAAGGTTGTGGTGAGCTGCCTTCTTGAACCCCTGCAGTCCCTGTGGTGTAGGTACATCCACAGTGCTGTTAGGGAGGGTGTTCCAGGATTTTGACCCAGCGACAGTGAAGGAATGACGATATATTTCCAAGTCAGGATGGTGAGAGACTCAGAGGGGAACTTGCAGGTGGTGGTGTTCCAGGTATCTGCTGCCCTTGTCCTTCTGGATGGTAGTGATTGTGGGTTTGGAAGGTGCTGCCTAAGGAGCGCTGCAGCAACTCAATCTTGTAGATGGTACACACGGCTGCTATTGAGCGTCGGGGGTGGAGGGAGTGAATGTTGAAGGTGGTGTTGACCTAATGAACTGCCAGTTATTTATTATTTAGCCACCAGGCTCACCGTGTCTGTCTCTGCCAGAGCACACAAACACAGAGAGACTGAGAAAGATGGCGAGAGGAAGAGGCCCAAAATTATCTCCAGCATATTCTGCTCCTCGCCAAGGAGAACAGTCCCAACATCTCCAATCTACCCTCATAACTGAAGTTGGCTGTTCCCAGGTTATTGTCGATCTGTGTCTCAGCTTCATTAACTCGTATTTGCTCCACATTCCTTGTTGTTGGTCAGGGATAAAGATCTCAGACGGGTCAAATGGACCCAGATTCCCTCTGTGTGAAAATGCATTTCTGAATTTCACTACTCAGTGACCCAACTCCCAATTAAACATTGTTCCTCACTCATTCTAAACTCCTCTGTACACCCCCCGCCCTGTGCCCCCCACCCTGCACCCCCCCACCCTGTACACCCCCACTCTGCACACCCTCACCCACCCTGTACACACCCCCCACCCAACCCCCCCCTCCATCCTGTACCTCCTACCCTGCCCCGCCCCGCTTAACCCTGAGAGAAATTAAAGCTGTACAAAGAACATGGGCCTTTGGCCAGTGAGTGATGGCCCTGGTCTGGGAGCTCCATGCAGCAAGATGTAACCCACACATCCAATTGCTGTTCCTTTGTAGTTACGTGTGGAGATCTCTGGGGCAGGAGGCATTCCCTGCTGTCTGTCACTCATTGCGGTGCTGAGCGCAAAAGAAGTTGGCCTCAGTGCCCTGGCCTTAGGGTTCCCCTGCACGGAGATCGCAGTGTGCCCTCACTTGGCAATGACCGATCGGACAGGCTGGGATCTTCCCATGCCCTGCTAGCCTACTCTTATCAGATTGGACAGACCAGCCCATGGTGATTTTCTGGTGATTGTCTTTGGGTACCTGATGAGTTTGGGTAGCGCCTATCCCGTCCACTGCCATTGTTCTCACCTTCAGGAGAGGGAGGTGAGAGAATGGAAACATTCATGGAATTGTAGAATCCCTACAGGGCAGAAGGAGGCTATTTGGCCCATTGAGTCTGCACCAACAGAGTATCCTACCCAGACCCACTCCCCCCACCCTGTTGCCATAACCCCACATATTTACCCCACTAATCTCCCCCCTAACCCATACATCTTGGGACACTTAGGGACAATTTAGCAAGCCAATCCACCTAACCTTGGACTGTGGGAGGAAACCGGAGCACCCGGAGGAAACCCACGCAGACACGGGGAGAATGTGCAGACTCCACACAGAAACTGACCCAAGCCGGGAATCGAACCCGGGTCTCTGGCGCTGTGAAGCAGCAGTGCTAACCACTGTGCCACCGTGCCGCCCAATTCAACAGGAAAGATTTCCAAGGACAATGAGATGTTCTGGTACTGTTTCAAGAAAGATTGAACACATTAGTGCTGCTTTACTCTGGGAATCAGGAGACTGAGCGGGAGATCTGATAAAAATCTGGAAGTGTTTGATAGGGTAAATATGGAGAAAATGTTTCCATTTGGTGGAGAGACTAAATCTAGCAGCTATAAATATCACATCACAATGAATAACTCTGACAGGAACTTCAGGAGAAGCCTCTTTGCCCAGACTGTGGGACTTACCACCACACTGCGTGGTTGAGGCGAATAGCCCTGGTTTTATTGTTGTTACACATGATTCTGGCACCCTTTCCATAAACACCCGCTCCCTCCACCCCCGACGCATAGTGTGTACCATCTATAAGAGGCACTGCACCAACTCACCAAGGCTCCTTAGACAACACCTTCCAAACTCTTCACTTGTCCAGATGAGTGCAGCTCTTGAGGAACGCAACACCATCCAGGACAAAGCAACCGCTTGATTGCTACCCTTTCCACAAGCTTTCGATCCCTCAACCCCTGAATCACAGTGGCAGCCGTCTGCACCATCTACATCACCATCACCAACATTTACAGACGCACCATAGAAAGCATTCTTTCTGGTTGTATCACAGCTTGGTATGGCTCCTGCTCTGCCCAAGACCGCAAGAAACTACAAAAGGTCGTGAATGTAGCCCAATCCATCACGCAAACCAACCTCCCATCCATTGACTCTGTCTACACTTCCCACTGCCTTGGCAAAGCAGCCAGCATAATCAAGGACCCCACGCACCCCGGACATTCTCTCTTCCACCTTCTTCCTTCGGGAAAAAGATACAAAAGTCTGAGGTGACGAACCAACTGACTCAAGAACAGCTTCTTCCCTGCTGCTGTCAGACTTTTGAATGGACCCACCTCGCATTAAGTTGATCTTTCTCTACACCCTAGCTATGACTGTAACACTACATTCTGCACCCTCTCGTTTCCTTCTCTATGAACGGTATGCTTTGTATAGCGCGCAAGAAGCAATACTTTTCACTGTATACTAATACATGTGACAATAATAAATCAAATCAAATCAAAAAGATGCATAGCAGGAACTCGCAAAGGCTCCTTAGGCAGCACCTTCCAAACCCACGACCACTTCCATCTCGAAGGCCAAGAGCAGCAGATACCTGGGAACACCATCACCTGGAGATTCCCCTCCAAGTCACTCACCATCCTGACTTGGAAATACATTGCCGTTCCTTCACTGTCGCTGGGTCAAAATCCTGGAACTCCCTCCCTAACAGCACGGTGGATGTACCTACACTCCAGGGACGGCAATGGTTCAAGAAGGCAGATCACCACCACCTTCTTAAAGATGTGCAAAAATTCTGGCCCAGCCAGCGACACCCACATCCTGTAACTTTTTTTGTTTTAAAATTTTAATTCCATGTGAAAATGTAAATCGCGCTACAGAGAATGATCTGAAAGGGGGTGAGGGATCAGCAGTCTGGGGCAGCTGTGAAGGGTCCAGTTACCGTACCACAGCTGTTGATAAAAGTTATGTTCAAAGCAAAAGCTCAGATGTTGAGAAGAACATAATAACTCTGCCCCTTGGAATTCTAGCGAGCTGTGAGAAACACTTGGGGAAAGGGTTTCCCCTTTCACCACATCGACTCAAACAGTAAATGACAAACAAAATGGCAATGCTGAGAGACTTATAACTCCTCTCACTGGTTCATGCCCCCAGAAATCCTTCATCACTCAAGCTGACAACATTAATTGGAATAAATGAATCAGTTAACAGGTTTTTTTTATTCTCACAGGATGTGTGTCGGTGACGAGTATTTATTGCCAATTCCTAATTGCCCCTCGAGAAGGTCGTGGTGAGCTGCCTTCGGGAGGATTCATTAAGCTAATTTACGATGGAGCTGTCGCTCTCAGCTCACTCCGTCGTGTGAGAGAGTCTGCGGGAGTGTCACCAAGCAGTGGAAGATTTATGTCTGGAGTCCTTCCCTCATCCCACAACACGTGTCCCTTCCCATTGTCCTGGGGTTGGGATTAGCTCCTTCTGGATGGAATCCAGTGATTTGCAGCGCAGTAACAGGCCATGCGGCCCAACTGTTGCTTGTGCCACACATGAGTCCCCTGCTGTTAAAGCCGTAGTTTACAATGACACACTTTGAGTCGGCACAAGATACTTGTGCAAGTTTCTTTGCATGTATTCAAGAGGCGGCTGAATATAGCACTTGGGGCGAATGGGATCAAAGGTTATGGGGAGAAAGCAGGATTAGGCTATTGAGCTGGATGGTCAGCTATGATCGTGATGAATGGCGGAGCAGGCTCGAAGGGCCGAATGGCCTCCTCCCGCTCCGATCTTCTATGTTTCTATTTACTTCCCCTCCCTAAACGTCATCGAGAACCACAGAATCCCGATAGTGCTGAGGGAGGCTATTCGGCCCATCGAGTCTGCACTGAATCTCCTAAAGAGCATCTTATCCAGGCCCACCCAGACACGGGGAAAACGTGCAAACTCCACACCGTCACCCAAGGCCAGAATTGAACCCGGGTCCCTGATGTTGCGAGGCAGCAGTGCTAACCACTGTGCCACCGTGCTGCCCAGCGTGAGTAGGTAGTGGGTGAACTGCCTTCTTGAACCACTGCAGCTCCTGAGGTGTAGGTACACCCACAGTGCTGTTAGGGAGGGAGTTCCAGGATTTTGACCCAGCGACAGTGAAGGAACGGCGATTTAGTTCCAAGTCAGGATGGTGAGTGACTTGGAGGAGAATCTCTAGGTGGTGGTGTTCCCAAGTATCTGCTGCCCTTGTCCTTCTAGATGGTAATGGTGTGAGTTTGGGAGATGCTTGTTAAGGAACCACGATGATGGTTTCAGTACATTCTGTCGACAGGCCAGGCTGTAGCTGTGGGGCACTGGTGGCCAATATCCAGAGAAATGAGTGAAACGATTCATTTTTTCTTGTTTTTAAAATCTGATGTCTCCCACACTCCAGCTATAATATGTTATATTGCAGATACTGCGAGTATATCCCACCTGAATTCTCCCCCCGCCCATCCAGAGGCTGTCTATTCAAAGTAAAGTTTATTTATTAGTGTAACAAGTAGGTTTACATTGACACTGCAATGAAGTTACTGTGAAAATCCCCCAGTCGCCACACTTCGGCCCCTGTTCGGGTACACTGAGGGAGAATTTAGCACGGCCAATCCACCTAACCAGCACATCTTTCGGACTGTGGGAGGAAACCGGAGCACCCGGAGGAAACTCACGCAGACACGGGGAGAACGTGCAGTATGAGGCAGCAGTGCTAACCACTGTGCCACCGTGCCAGTCCTTTATTGCAGAGCAAGAGCGACACTCTCTGATCTAAAGGGAGCTGTTGCCTCCAAGGCTGGGACATGAAGTGAGTTTGCTTCAAAGATTTCAATCCATCTCTTGGACCAGGAGGAACAGAAAACAAACCTGGATTTCTATAGCACCTTTTTCAACCCCAGCACTTTACAGCCAATAAAGTACTGAGGCTGGGAGGCTCGCTTTTCAGCCAGCACAGACATGATAGGCCGAGTGGCCTTTTCTGTGCTTTTCTGTCCAACCACTTGGACTTTAACCTGGTGTTGTTAGACTTCTTACTGTAATGAAGGAAATGCAGCAGCAAATTTGTGCACAGCAAGATCCCACAAACAGCAATGCGAAAAAGACTGGTTCATCTGTTTTTAACAATGTTGACTGAGGGATACATTTTGATTTTGGTTTGATTTATTATTGTCACACAGAGTCATAGAGGTTTACAGCATGGAAACAGGCCCTTCGGCCCAACTTGTTCATGCCGCCCTTTTAATTTAAACCCCTAAGCTAATCCCAATTGCCCGCATTTGGCCCATATCCCTCTATACCCATCTTACCCATGTAACTGTCTAAATGCTTTTTAAAAGACAAAATTGTACCCGCCTCTACTACTACCTCTGGCAGCTTGTTCCAGACACTCACCACCCTCTGTGTGAAAAAATTGCCCCTCTGGACCCTTTTGTATCTCTCCCCTCTCACCTTAAACCAATGCCCTTTAGGTTTAGACTCCTCTACCTTTGGAAAAAGATATTAACTATCTAGCTGATCTGTGCCCCTCATTATTTTATAGACCTCTATCAGATCACCCCTCAGCCTCCTGTGCTCCAAAGAAAAAAGTCCCAGTCTATCCAACCTCTCCTTATAACTCAAACCATCAAGTCCCGGTAGCATCCCAGTAGATCTTTTCTGCACTCTTTCTAGTTTAATAATATCCTTTCTATAATAGGTTGACCAGAACTGCACACAGTATTCCAACTGTGGCCTTACCAATGTCTTGTACAACTTCAACAAGATGTCCTAACTCCTGTATTCAATGTTCTGACCAATGAAACCAAGCATGCCGAATGCCTTCTTCACCACTCTGTCCACCTGTGACTCTACTTTCAAGGAGCTATGAACATGTACCCCAAGATCTCTTTGTTTTGTAACTCTCCCCAACGCCCCACCATTAACTGAGTAAGTCCAGCCCTGGTTCAATCTACCAAAATGCATCACCTCGCATTTATGTAAATTAAACTCCATCTGCTATTCTTCAGCCCACTGGCCCAATTGATCAAGATCCCATTGCAATCGGAGATAACTTTCTTCACTGTCCACTATGCCATCAATCTTGGTGTCATCTGCAAACTTATTAACCATGCCTCCTGTATTCTCATCCAAATCATTAAGATAAATGGGCTGAATGGCCTCCTTCTGCACTGTAGGGTTTCTATGATTTCTTTCTATGATTTCTATGATAAATGACAAACAACAGTGGACCCAGCACTGATCCCTGAGGCACACCGCTGGTCACAGGCCTCCAGTTTGAAAAATAATCCTCAACAACCATTTTCTGGCTTCTGTCAAGAAGCCAATTTTGTATCCATTTAGTTACCTCACCCTGAGATTTAACCTTATGCACCAACCTACCATGTGGTACCTTGTCAAAGGCCTTGCTGAAGTCCATGTAGACAACATCAACTGCACTGCCCTCATACCTTCTTGGTTACCCCTTCAAAAAACACAATCAAATTTGTGAGACACGATTTTCCACTCACAAAGCCATGCTGACTGTCCCTAATCAGTCCTTGCATCTCTAAATGCCTGTAGATCCTGTCTCTCAAAGTACCTTCCAACAACTTACCCACTAAAGATGTGAGGCTCACTGGCCTGTAGTTCCCAGTATTAGTATACAGTGCAAAGTATTGTTTCTTGTGCGCTATACGGACAAAGCATACCATTCATAGAGAAAGAAATGAGAGAGTGCAGAATGTAGTGTTACAGTCATAGCTAAGGTGTAGAGAAAGATCAACTTAATGCAAGGTAAGTCCATTCAAAAGTCTGACAGCAGAAGGGAAGAAGCTGTTCTTGAATCGGTTGATACGTGACCTCAGATTTTTGTATCTTTTTCCTGATGGAAGGAGGTGGAAGAGAGAATGTCCGGGGTGCGTGGGGTCCTTAATTATGCTGGCTGCTTTTCTGAGGCAGCGGGAAGTGTAGCCAGAGTCAATGGATGGGAGGCTGGTTTGCGTGATGGACTGGGTTACATTCACAACCTTTTGTAATTTCTTGCAGTCTTGGGCAGAGCAGGAGCCCATACCAAGCTGTGATACAACCAGAAAGAATGCTTTCTATGGTGCATCTGTAAAAGTTGGTGAGAGTCGTTTCTGACATGCCAAATTTCCTTAGTCTTCTGAGAAAGTAGAGGTGTTGGTGGGCTTTCTTAACTATAGTGTCGGCATGGGGGGAACACAGTAAGAAGTCTCACAACACCAGGTTAAAGTCCAACAGGTTTATTTGGTAGCAAAAGCCACTAGCTTTCGGAGCGCTGCCTCTTCATCAGGTAAGCATGGGGGGAGTCAGGACAGGTTGTTGGTGATCTGGACATCTAAAAACCTTAAGCTCTCGACCCTTTCTACTTCGTCCCCATTGATGTAGACAGGGGCATGTTCTCCTTTACGCTTCCTGAAGTCGATGACAATCTCCTTCGTGTTGTTGACATCGAGGGAGAGATTATTGTTGCCGCACCAGTTCACCAGATTCTCTATCTCATTCCTGTACTCTGTCTCGTCATTGTTTGAGATCCGACCCACATGTTGGCCAGACCCCTGAGGAGGAAAACCACCACCCCCCACCACCCGCCCCCCCCCACCCCCCCCCGACCCCACCCCCCTCCGCACTCTTTGAAACGATGTCCCTGGAATCTTTCGACATAGTGTCCCCTGACATTGCGGCGTGCCCCCGATAGCTCGCAAGTGGAAAGACGTCAATTGTAACATTCAGAAGACATTTGGACAGGTACATGAATGGGGAAGGTTGAGAGGGGCATGGGCCAAATGCAGGCAAATAGGACTAGTTCAATTTAGGAAACTTGGTCAGCATGGACGAGCCGGGCCGAAGGGCCTGTTTCCGTGCCGTACACCTCTGTGACTCTATGGGTGGGATTTTCTGGCTGCGCTCGCCCCCGAGTCCGGAAATTCCCGTCCGAGGTCAACGGACCGTTGCATGATCTACTGAATTTTCTGTCCCGCCCGCTGTGATCCCTGTGCCAGGCGGGACGGGAAAGTTCCGCTCTCTGACTCTGCTGGCATGAGTCCCTCCGTAAAAGATCTGTGCGGGCAGGATTTACAACTCCCGTCCTTGTTGTAGCTGTGTTGCATTTTGCCAGTGAGGCTACCTTCTCCCTGTTGAGTCTTGTCGCAGACTGGGGCTCAGATCAGCTGCCAGGCTCCATTTCGGTAAAAGGGAGTGGGTTTGACCGTTCCTCGATGACTTTTGGCTTCCTTGTTGTATCATGGGGGTCTTTGGCAGTTTGACAGCCCACACGGTGGCTGCTGAACACTTTGTACTCGTACAGAATGCATTAATTCCAACCCATCTCACAGACAGAATTGGCACTGAATCCACAGCTAGATAAACAATATGAGTGAAAGGATTAGGCTAGAATACTTTTACTGATGACACTAAGATAAGCAGCGTTGTAAGCGGTGCAGAGGGAAACATCAAATGAAAAAGAGATATTGATTGTTTAAACGAATGGGTAAAACGATGTAAATGGTTTTTTTAATGCAACCGAATGAGACGTTGTCCATTGTGGACATAAAAAGGGACAAAACTAGATATTGGCTAAAGAATGAAAGGTTGGAAACACTAAACTCGAAACAGACTTTGAGATCCAATCCACAGATCATTAAAATATCATGAGAAGGTACAGAAAATAACCAGAACTGCGAATGGAACTCTGCCTTTTATATCGGGATTACAATGGGGCAGGACTCATGTTTCATTTGGACAAACCCCCGGTTGGACCACACCTGGAGTTACTGTGAACTCTGGGCACCATATTATGGGAAGGATATCAGAGGGAGCATGGTATAGATTTCCCAGAACATTATCTGCACTCCAAAGGTGAGAAGAGAAATGTAACAATCAGCAATTTACTGACACCGTACGTAGCCCTTGCTGCGAACAATGCTATCCTGACAACACTGGGGAGACCAAGCGGCACGGCGGCACAGTGGTTAGCACTGCTGCCTCGCAGCACCAGGGACATGGGTTCGATTCCTGGCTCGGGTCACTGTCTGTGCAGACTCTGGATGTTCTCCCCATGTCTGTGTGGGTTTCCTCCGGGTGCTCTGGTTTCCTCCCACACTCCAAAGATGTGCAGGTTAGGTGAATTGGCCGTGCTAAATTCTCCCTCAGTGTACCTGAACAGGTACTGGAGTGTGGCGACTAGGGGATGTTCACAGTAACTTCATTGCAGTGTTAATGTAAGCTGACTTGTCACTAAAAAATAAACTTATAAAAGACAGAAACACTCCCAGGGCAGGTACAGCACGGGGTTAGATACAGAGTAAAGCTCCCTCTACACTGTCCCCATCAAACACTCCCAGGAAAGGTACAGCGCGGAGTTAGATACAGAGTAAAGCTCCCTCTACACTGTCCCCATCAAACACTCCCAGGACAGGGAGTGTCTACAAGTGTAGAGGCTGGGGACGAGCTTGGGGCTGGGACAAGGCTGGCAAAGAAGAAGAGCACTCTGGGGGAGGATGACCTCACTGGGCCTGGAGGTCTGGAGTGCTTATACTTCAATGCAAGGAGTGTAGCAGGTAAGACAGACGAACTTAGGGCCTTAATGCTCACGAGGAATTTGGATGTGGTTGCGGTGACGGAGACTTGGTTGAAAGAGGGACAGGACTGGCAGCTGAATATTCCGGGGTACAAGTGTTTTAGGCGAGACAGAGGAGGGGCCAAAAGAGGTGGGGGAGTAGCAGTATTAGTTGGAGAGCATATTACAGCGGTGCAGAGGGAGGACAATTCAGAGGGGTCGTGTAACGAGTCACTCTGGGTGGAGCTTAGAAACAGGAAGGGCGCAGTCACTATGTTGGGGGTATACTACAGGCCCCCCAACAGCCCAAGGGAAGTGGAAGAACGGATATGTCAGGAGATACTGGATAGGTGCAGGAAAAATAGGGTTGTTGTAGTGGGAGACTTCAATTTCCCTGGTATAGACTGGAAATCGCTGAGAGCTGGGACTCTGAATGGGGAGGAATTTGTAAAATGCGTACAGGAAGGTTCTTTGGAACAATATGTAGATAGCCCGACTAGAGAGGGGGCTATACTGGACCTCGTACTGGGGAATGAGCCCGGTCAGGTCTTCAAAGTTTCGGTAGGGGAACATGTGGCAAATAGTGACCACAATTCTGTTAGCTTTAGGATAGTGATGGAAAAGGATGAGTGGTGTCCCAAGGGTAAGGTGTTGGATTGGGGGAAGGCTAACTTTAGTGGGATTCGGCAGAAATTGGCAGCTGTTGATTGGGAGAGGCTGTTTGAGGGTAAATCCACATCTGGCATGTGGGAGTCTTTTAAGGAACAGTTGTTAGGGCTGCAGGACAGGCATGTGCCTGTAAAAAAGAAGGATAGGAAGGGTAGGATTCGAGAACCGTGGATAACCAGGGAAATTGAGGGACTGGTCAAAAAGAAAAGAGAGGCGTATGTTAGGTCCAGGCAGCTAAAAACGGAGGGAGCTCTGGAGGAGTACAAAGAAAGTAGGAAAGAACTCAAACGGGGAATTAGAAGGGCAAAAAGGGGTCACGAAATGTCCTTGGCAGACAGGATTAAGGAGAATCCCAAGGCATTTTATTCATACGTTAGGAACAAAAGGGTTGTCAGGGAAAAAATCGGACCTCTCAGGGACAAAAGTGGGGAATTATAAGAACATAAGAACATAAGAAATAGGAGCAGGAGTAGGCCATCTAGCCCCTCGAGCCTGCCCCGCCATTCAATAAGATCATGGCTGATCTGACGTGGATCAGTACCACCTACCCGCCTGATCCCCATAACCCTTAATTCCCTTACCGATCAGGAATCCATCCATCCGCGCTTTAAACATATTCAGCGAGGTAGCCTCCACCACCTCAGTGGGCAGAGAATTCCAGAGATTCACCACCCTCTGGGAGAAGAAGTTCCTCCTCAACTCTGTCTTAAACCGACCCCCCTTTATTTTGAGGCTGTGTCCTCTAGTTTTAACTTCCTTACTAAGTGGAAAGAATCTCTCCGCCTCCACCCTATCCAGCCCCCACATTATCTTATAAGTCTCCATAAGATCCCCCCTCATCCTTCTAAACTCCAACGAGTACAAACCCAATCTCCTCAGCCTCTCCTCATAATCCAAACCCCTCAAATCCGGTATCAACCTGGTGAACCTTCTCTGCACTCCCTCCAATGCCAATATATCCTTCCTCATATAAGGGGACCAATACTGCACACAGTATTCCAGCTGCGGCCTCACCAATGCCCTGTACAGGTGCATCAAGACATCCCTGCTTTTATATTCTATCCCCCTCGCAATATAGGCCAACATCCCATTTGCCTTCTTGATCACCTGTTGTACCTGCAGACTGGGCTTTTGCGTCTCATGCACAAGGACCCCCAGGTCCCTTTGCACGGTAGCATGTTTTAATTTGTTTCCATTGAGATAGTAATCCCATTTGTTATTATTTCCTCCAAAGTGTATAACCTCGCATTTCTCAACGTTATACTCCATTTGCCATATCCTCGCCCACTCACTCAGCCTGTCCAAATCTCTCTGCAGATCTTCTCCGTCCTCCACACGATTCACTTTTCCACTTATCTTTGTGTCGTCTGCAAACTTCGTTACCCTACACTCCGTCCCCTCCTCCAGATCATCTATATAAATGGTAAACAGTTGCGGCCCGAGTACCGATCCCTGCGGCACGCCACTAGTTACCTTCCTCCAACCGGAAAAACACCCATTTATTCCGACTCTTTGCTTCCTGTCGGATAGCCAGTCCCCAATCCACTTTAACACACTACCCCCAACTCCGTGTGCCCTAATCTTCTTCAGCAGCCTTTTATGGGGCACCTTATCAAACGCCTTTTGGAAATCCAAAAACACCGCATCCACCGGTTCTCCTCCATCAACCGCCCTAGTCACATCTTCATAAAAATCCAACATGTTCGTCAAGCACGACTTTCCCCTCATGAATCCATGCTGCGTCTGATTGATCGAACCATTTCTATCCAGATGCCCTGCCATCTCCTCTTTAATAATGGATTCCAGCATTTTCCCTACTACAGACGTTAAGCTGACTGGCCTATAGTTACCCGCCTTTTGGAGCCCAAAGAAGTAGGGGAGATCCTAAATGAATACTTTGCGTCGGTATTCACAAAGGAGAGGGATGTGTTGACTGGGAGTGTCTCGGAGGGGAGTGTTGAACTGTTGGAGAAAATCTCCATTACAAGGGAGGAAGTGTTAGGTTTGTTAGAGAATATAAAGACTGACAAATCCCCAGGGCCTGTTGGAATCTATCCAAGGCTGCTCAGGGAGACGAGAGATGAAATCGCTGGGCCTCTGACGCAAATCTTTGTCTCGTCACTGGATGCAGGTGAGGTCCCAGAGGATTGGAGGATAGCTAATGTGGTCCCGTTATTTAAGAAGGGTAGGAAGGATAACCCGGGTAATTATAGGCTAGTGAGCTTGACGTCCGTGGTGGGGAAGTTGTTGGAGAAGATTCTTAGAGATAGGATGTATGCGCATTTAGAAAGGAATAAACTCATTAATGATAGTCAGCATGGTTTTGGGAGAGGGAGGTCATGCCTCACTAACCTGGTGGAGTTTTTTGAAGAAGTGACCAGAATGGTCGCAATTTCCAGTCTATACCAGGGAAATTGAAGTCTCTCACTACAACAACCCAGTGCAGGCCCTTCAGCCCTCGATGTTGTGCCGAGCTTTGTCCGAAACCAAGATCAAGCTATCCCACTCCCTACCATCCTGGTGTGCTCCATGTGCCTATCCAATAACCGCTTGAAAGTTCCTAATGTGTCTGACTCCACTATCACTGCAGGCAGTCCATTCCACACCCCAACCACTCTCTGAGTAAAGAACCTATGTCGGACATCCCTCCTATATCTCCCACCATGAACCTTATAGTTATGCCCCATAGTAATAGCTACATCCACCCGAGGAAATAGTCTCTGAACGTCCACTCTATCTCTCCCCCTCATCATCTTATAAACCTCTATTTATTCACCTCTCATCCTCCTCCGCTCTAAAGAGAAAAGCCCTCGCTCCCTCAACCTTTCCTCATAAGACCTACCCTCCAAACCAGGCAGCATCCTGGTAAATCTCCTTTGCACTCTTTCCAATGCTTCCACATCCTTCTTATAGTGAGGTGACCAGAACCAGGTTGAGGGGGTTACACAGGGTGATGAGAGGTGCAAAGGGTGAGAGTTATCGGGAGAGGTGCCCCGGGAAAGGGTGTTACAGGGAGGGCAAAGAGGGCAGTGGGTTGCGGTGGGGTGGGGGGGCGTGGTGAGTATGGGGAGACAGGTTGTATGAGCAGGGGATGTATATGGCGCGGGTTCAAGGGACGAGGGAGCGTGGCCAATGGTTACAGGGAGGGGTTGTTACTGGGAGAGGGTGTTACAGGGAGGGGGTGTTACAGAGAGAGGGTTTTACAGGGAGGGCTGGAGATTCTGGGGGAGGGTGAGACAGGTTAGGGGTATATGGGGGGGCTTTGTTGATACAGGGTGGGGGGAATTTGAATTTGACATCTGTCTCATTTTTAAGATCACCATCCTCAGAATGTACCCCACAAACAGGTGTAAGAATAAACCCTGGGTGTGGGGCAGAGCCGGGGACCGAGGGTGGTAAATATTCAGCTGGTGTTTATAAAGGGGATGGGGGATGCACGCAGTAACTACAGGCCAGTTAGCTTAATATCAGTGATGGGAAAACAGTTAAAGACATTAATCTGGGACAGCGTTAACTGACAATTGTAACAGTATGGACTAGTAAATGATGGCATAATGGTTAGTACTGCTGCCTCACAGCGCCAGGGACCCAGGTTCGATTCCCGGCTTGGGTCACTGTCTGTGTGGAGTCTGCACGTTCTCCCCGTGTCTGCGTGGGTTTCCTCCGGGTGCTCCGGTTTCCTCCCACAGTCCAAAGATTGCGAGTTTGGTGAATTGGCCGTGCTAAATTGCCCCTTCGTCAGTGGGATTAGCAGGGTAAATACGTGGGGTTACGAAGATAGGACCTGGGTGGGATTGTGGTCGGTGCAGACTCGATGGGCTGAATGGCCTCATTCTGCACTGTAGGGATTCTATGATTCTGTGAAAGGCAAATTGTGTTTGGTTAACATGATTGTGTTTTTTAATGAAGGAGAGTTGATGAGGGGATCCAGTTATTGTTGTCCACATGAACTTTTAAAAGGGCTTTAACAAGTACCACACAAGCAGCCCAATTAGTAAATTATAGCCCATGGGATGAAAGGGCAGAGACACGGTGGATATGGAAATGACTCAGGGACAGTAACAGAGGGTAATGGTGAGGGAGTGTTTTACAATTCTGGGAGGATGATGAGATAATGTGAGGCAGGGATTGGTATCAGGAGTCCATCTCCTCCTGATCAATAACTGGGGCACAGACAGCTCCATGCGGATGACACAAAACTCTGAGAATAATGGGGGAGATAGTAACAGAAATCAAAGCACAGCTAGTGACAGACACAGGAGGACATAGACTGGTAAAATGGACAGAAATGGGGCAGATTCTTTTATTCATTCATGGGCCATGGGTGTCACTGGCTGGCCAGCATTTATTGCCCATCCCTAGTTGCCCGAGGGCAGTTGAGAATCAACCACATTGCTGTGGCTCTGGAGTCACATGTAGGCCAGACCGGGTAAGGACGGCAGATTTCCTTCCCCAAAGGACATCAGTGAATCAGATGGAGTTGTTCTATGTTCTATCGCATTCAAGTGGTTATTGGATAAACATATGGATGATATTGGAATAGTGTAGATTAGAGGGGCTTTAGATTGGTACCACTGGTCGGCGCAACATCGAGGGCCGAAGGGCCTGTACTGCGCTGTAATGTTCTATGTTCTATGTTTTCCAACAATGGTTTCATGGTCATCAGTAGATTCTTAATTCCAGATTTGTTTTATATTGAATTCAAATTCCACCATCTGCCGTGGCGGGATTCGAACCCGGGTCCCTAGAACATTAACTGAGCTTCTGGATTAATTGTCTCCCGATAATACCACTAGACCATCACCTTCACCTCAATGATGGGGGAGATGGAGAGATTGGGGAAACTTTGTCTGTCTTCTTTAGAGTTTCAAAGAATGAAATCTCACTGAAATTTACAAATTCTTCCAGGGCATGACGGGGTAGATGTGGATAGGATATTCCCCCTCAGCTACTGAGGCTAGAACCAGGGGGCATAGTTTCAAAATAAGATGCAGACCATTTCAGACTGTGATGAGGAGAAATGTCTTCAGTGTGAGGCTGGTGAATCTTAGGAATTCTCTACCCAGAGAGCTGTGCAAGCTCAATCATTGACCCTGTTCCAAACAGAAATTGATGCATTTGCAAATACTAATGGCATCAAGGGATTTGATTTTTGATTTGATTTGATTTATTATTGTCACATGCATTGGGATACAGTGAAAAATATTGTTTCTTGCACACTATACAGAGCCTATTGACTATCTACAAGGCACAAGTCAGGAGTGTGATGGAATACTCCCCACTTGCCTGGATGGGTGCAGCTCCAACAACACTCAAGAAACTTGACACCACCCAAGACAAAGCAGCCCATTTGATTGGCACCCCATCTACAAACACCCACTCCCTCCACCACCAACGCTCAGTAGCAGCAGTGTGTACTATCTACAAGATGCACTGCAGCAATTCACCAAAGATCCTTAGACAGCACCTTCCAAACACACGACCACTTCCATCTAGAAGGACAAGGGCAGCAGATATCTGGGAACATCACCATCTGCAAGTTCCCCTCCAAGCCACTCACCATCCTGACTTGGAAAGATATCGCCGTTCCTTCGCAGTCGCTGGGTCAATATCCTGGAATTCCTTCCCTAGCAGCACTGTGGGTGTATCTACATCACATGGACTGCAGCGGTTCAAGAAGGCAGCTCACCACCACCTTCTCAAGGGCAACTAGGGATGGGCAACAAATGCTGGCCAGCCAGTGACGTCCATGTCCCACGAATGAATAAAAAAAGATAAAAAAAGACAAAACATACCGTTCATAGAGATGAAAAGGAGAGTGTGCAGAATGTAGTGTTACAGTCATAGCTAGGGTGTAGAGAAAGATCAACTTAATGCGAGGTAAGTCCATTCAAAAGTCTAATGGCAGCAGGGAAGAAGCTGTTCTTGAGTCGGTTGGTACGTGACCTCAGACTTTTGTATCTTTTTCCCGACGAAAGAAGGTGGAAGAGAGAATGTCCGGGGTGCGTGGGGTCCTTAATTATGCTGGCTGCTTTTCCCGAGGCAGCGGGAAGTGTAGACAGAGTCAATGGGTGAGAGGCTGGTTTGAGTGGTGGACTGGGCTACATTCACGTCCCTTTGAATTTTCTTGCGGTCTTGGGCAGAACAGGAGCCGTACCAAGCTAACGTAGCACGGGAAAGTGGTGTTGAGGTCGATGACCAGCCAATGATCACCATTTGAATGGTGGAGCGGGTGGATGAGCCTAATCCTGTACCCAGTATAGAGATGTGTGAAGTGAAGGAGAAATGAGAAGTGGCTATTGTTACAGCTTTGAATGGGACGCAGGACAGAGCGGAATACAGGTGGATACAGTTCCATCTTTGAAATTGGCAGGACAATTAAGAGGACCATCAAATAGGAGCTTGCCTAGATCTACAATGGTGAGGACGTGTGCTAAATCCTCACCACACTCTGCTTTAGCCTGAGCTGGACTCATGTGTCCAATTCCAGACACCTCACTTTAGGAAGGGTGTCAAGGCCTTGCAGAGAGTCCGGAGGAGATTTACTGGAATGTTCCCAGGGGCTGGAGAAGCTGGGATTGTTCTCCGTAGATCAGAGATGGGTACAGAGGAGATGGAGAGAGCTTTTCAGAAACAGGAGGGTTTTTGATGGCGTCAATAAGGAAACTTTCCAGTGGCAGGAGGGTGAGTAACAAAGCATTTAGGTTTACAAAGCGTTTGACAAAGGAAACACAAGGAATCATGTTTTAGAATACTGCAAAAGGAGGACCAAGAAATTGATTAAGAAAGAAGCGAGAATAGAGTATTAATATAAACTAGCAAAAAATATAAAAACAGACTGCAAACGTTCCGATAGGTACGGGAAAAGGAAATGTTTGGCCAGGATAATGTGGGCCCACTCCAGGCAGGGTCTGGAGAATTTAGAACGGGGAATAGAGAAATGGCGGGGAAGCTAAACGATGACTTTGTGTCTGTTTTCACTGAGGAAATCTCCCAGAATTAGAGAGCTAAGAACCAGGGAGACTGAGGAATTGAAGGAAATTAGTGTAGTAAGGAGGTAGTTAATGGGGACAGAGGGAGATGGACAGAGTAGACAGGGAGAAACTGTTCCCCCTCGTTAAAGGATCAGGAACGAGCGGGGACAGGTTTAAAGTGATTTGCAAAAGAAGCAAATGTGATGTGAGAAAAACCTTTTCCACACAAGTGGTTTGGGCCTGGAATGCTCTGCTTGGAAGTGTGGTGGAGGCAGATTCAATCGAGGCATTGGAGAGGGAATTAAAGAACAAAAAACAAAGAAAATTACAGCACAGGAACAGGCCCTTCGGCCCTCCAAGCCTGCACTGACCATGCTGCCCGACTGAACTAAAACCCCCTACCCTTCCGGGGACCATATCCCTCGATTCCCATCCTATTCAGGTATTTGTCAAGACTCCCTTTAAAACTCACTATCATATCCGCTTCCACTACATCCCCCAGCAACGAGTTCCAGGCACCCACCACCCTCTGTGTAAAAGATCTGCCTCGTACATCTCCTTTAAACCTGTGCCCCCTAGTAATTGATTCTTCCACCCTGGGAAAAAGCTTCTGACTATCCACTCTGTCCATGCCTCTCATAATCTTGTAAACTTCTATCAGGTTGCCCCTCAACCTCCGTCGTTCCAGTGAGAACAAACCAAGTTTCTCCAACCTCTGCTCATAGCAAATGCCCTCCATACCAGGCAACATCCTGGTAAATCTTTTCTGTACCCTCTCCAAAGCCTCCACATCCTTCTGGTAGTGTGGCGACCAGAATTGAACACTATATTCCAAGTGCGGCCTAACTAAGGCTCTATAAAGCTGCAACATGACTTGCCAATTTTTAAACTCAATGCCCTGGCCGATGAAGGCAAGCATGCCGTATGCCTTCTTGACTACCTTCTCCACCTGCATTGCCACTTTCAGTGACCTGTGTACCTGTACACCCAGATTCCTTTGCCTATCAATACTCGTAAGGGTTCTGCCATTTACTGTATATTCCCTATCTGTATTAGACCTTCCAAAATGCAACTCCATCTGCCATCTCTCCACCCAAGACTCCAACTGACCTATATCCTGCTGTATCATCTGATGGTCCTCATCGCTATCTGCAAATCCACTAATCTTTGTGTCGTCCGCAAACTTACTAATCAAACCAGTTACATTTTCCTCCAAATCATTTATATATATTACAAACAGCAAAGGTCCCAGCACTGATCCCTGAGGAACGCCACTTGTCACAGCCCTCCATTCAGAAACGCACCCTTCCACTGTTACTCTCTGTCTTCTTTGATTGAGCCAGTTTTGTATCCACGTAGCCAACTCACCTCTGATCCCATGCAACTTCACCTTCTGCACCAGTCTGCCATGAGGGATCTTGTCAAAGGCCTTACTGAAGTCCATGTAGACAACATCCACTGCCCTACCCTCATCAATCATCTTTGTCACTTCCTCGAAAAACTCGATCAAGTTCGTGAGACACGACCTCCCCTTCACAAAACCATGTTGCCTCTCACTAATACGTCCACTTATTTCCAAGTGGGAATAAAGCCTGTCTCAAAGAATCCTCTCCAGTAATTTCCCTACCACTGACGCAAGGCTCACCGGCCTGTAATTACCTGGATTATTCTTGCTACCCTTCTTAAACAAAGGAACAACATTGGCTATTCTCCAATCCTCTGGGACCTCCCCTGTAGCCAGTGAGGATACAAAGATTTCTCTCAAGGTCCCAGCAATTTCCTCCCTTGCCTCTCTCAGTATTCTGGGATATATCCCATCAGGTCCTGGGGACTTGTCTACCTTTATGCTCGCATTGGAAAAAGAGAGGATCAGGCAAGCTAGGAAAGCGTTTATATGGAGTAAGTGGAAATATGAAGACATAAGGCAGCAAATTAGAGGAGCAAATTGGAAGGAGGCATTCTCAGGGAAATCTACTGAAGAGAGGTGGCAGTTTTTCAAGGAATGTCTGTCTCGGGTTCTACAGGACAATGTTCTGAGCAGGCAGGGAGGAATTGGTAGGTTAAAGGAACCATGGTGCACAAAAGCTGTGCGGGACCTAGTCGAGAAGAAAAGGAAAGCGTACAAAAGGTTCAGAGAACTTGGCGAAGATAGGGATTGAGATGAGTATACGGCTTGTAGGAAGGGACTAAAGAAGGAAATTAGGAGAGCCAGAAGGGGTCACGAGAAGGCCTTGGCAAGTAGAATTAAGGAAAACCCTAAGGCGTTCGATAAATATGTGAAGAGTAAAAGGATGAGACGTGAAGGAATAGGGCCTATAAAAGGTGAAGGCGGGAAAATCAGTACGGAACCAGTAGAAGTGGCAGAGGTGCTTAATGAGTATTTTGCCTCGGTTTTCACAGAGGAGAAGGACATGGGTGGATGTACTGCGGGCTTGCGGTGGACTGAAAAGATTGAGTATGTGGACTTTAACAAAGAGGTTGTGCTGGAATCTTTGAATGGCATCAAGATAGATAAGTCACCGGGTCCAGATGGGATGTACCCCAGGTTACTGTGGGAGACGAGGGAAGAGATAGCAGAGCCTCTGGCGATGATCTTTGCGTCGTCGATGGAGACGGGAGAGGTGCTGGAGGATTGGAGGGTTGGGGATGTGGTTCCTATTTTCAAGAAGGGGAATAGGGATAGCCCAGGAAATTAACGACCGGTGAGTCTAACCTCAGTGGTTGGTAAGCTGGTGGAGAAGATCCTGAGTGAAAAGATTTATGAGCATTTAGAGAGGTTTAGTATGCTCAAGAACACTCAGCACGGCTTTGTCAAAGGCAGATCGTGCCTTACGAGTCTGGTGGAGGTCTTCAAAAATGTGACTAAACACATTGACGAAGGGAAAGTGGTAGATGTGGTTTATATGGATTTTAGCAAGGTGTTTGAGAAGGTCCCCCATGCAAGGCTTCTAGAAAAAGTGAGAGGGCATGGGATCCATGGGGCTGCTGCCCTGTAGATCCAGAACTGGCTTGCCCAAAGGAGGCAGAGAGTGTGTATAGATGGGTCTTTTTCTAAATGGAGGTCGGTCACCGGTGGTGTGCCCCAGGGATCTGTTCTGGGACCCTTGCTGTTTGTCATTTTCATAAATGACCTGGATGAGGAAGTGGAGAGACGGGTTCATAAGTTTGCCAACGACATGAAGGTTGGTGGGGTTGTGGATAGTCTGGAGGATGTCAGAAGTTACAGAGGGACATAGATAGGATGCAAGACTGGGCGGAGAAGTGGCAGATGGACTTCAACCCAGATAAATGCGTAGTGGTCCATTTTGGCAGGTCAAATGGGATGAAGGAGTACAATATAAAGGGAAAGACTCTTAGTACGGTAGAGGATCAGAAGGACCTTGGGGTCCGGTCCATAGGACTCTAAAATCGGCCCCGCAGGTGGAGGAGGTGGTTAAGAAGGCGTATGGTGTGCTGGCCTTTATCAATCGAGGGATTGAGTTTAGGAGTCCGGGGATAATGATGCAGCTATATAAGACCTCGTCAGACCCCACTTGGAGTACTGTGCTCAGTTCTGGTCGCCTCATTACAGGAAGGATGTGGAAAAGATTGAAAGGGTGCAGAGGCGATTTACAAGGATGTTGCCTGGATTGAGTGGCATGCCTTATGAGGATAGGCTGAGGGAGCTCGGTCTTTTCTCCTTGGAGAGACGTAGGATGAGAGGAGACCTAATAGAGGTATATAAGATGTTGAGAGGTATCGATTGGGTGGACTCTCAGAGGCTTTTTCCCAGGGTGGAAATGGCTGCTACGAGAGGACACAGGTTTAAGCTGCTGGGGGGCAGGTACAGGGGAGATGTTAGGGGTAAGTTTTTCACACAGAGGGTGGTGGGCGAGTGGAATCGGCTGCCGTCAGTGGTGGTGGAGGCAAACTCAATAGGGTCTTTTAAGAGACTCCTGGATGAGTACATGGGACTTAATAGGATGGAGGGTTATAGGTAGGCCTAAAAGGTAGGGATATGTTCGGCACAACTTGTGGGGCCGAAGGGTCTGTTTTGTGCTGTAGGTTTCTATGTTTCTATGTTTCTTAATGTTTCTCAAGAACCCCAATACCTCCTTTTTGATCTCAACACGACTCAAACTATCTACACATCGTTTCCCAGACTCAGCATCCACCAAGTCCTTCTCTTTGGTGAATACTGACGCAAAGAACTCATTTAATACCTCGCCCATTTCCTCTGGCTCCACGCATAGATTCCCTCTTAGATGATTATTTAAATAGAAACAATGTGCACGGGCGCGGGGGAGATAGGCAGGGGAATGGCACTAAGTCATGGTGCTCACTTGGAGAGCTGGTGCATATAGGATGGGCCAAATGGCTTCCTTCTGCGCAGTAACAATTCTGTGAGTCTGTGGCTCTGGAAAACAAGCTGGACGAACTTCGAGCCAGACTCACTTTCCAAAGAGAACTGAGGGACTGCTGTGTGCTCTGTTTCACTGAGACATGGCTCACTCCTGCTTCACCGGACTGCGCCCTACAACCAGAGGACTTTTCAATCCATCGAATGGACCGTGCAGCGGCCTCAGACAAGGCTAGGAGAGGCGAGGTCTGCTTCCTAATCAACACCCTGTGGTGCCTCGATGTAGCAACACTGGCAGGTTTCTGCTCCCCAGACCTAGAATACCGGACGCTAAAATGCCTCCCCCACTACCTTCCGCGGGAGTTCACCTCCGTTATCGTGACGGCAGTTTACATCCCACCCCATGCGAACGTGAAGATCGCGCTGGACAAATTATACCCAACTACGAATAGCCTCGAGACGAAACATCCCGAGGTCTTGTTCATCGTGGCGGGGGACTTCAATCAGGCCAAGCTCAAGAGCGTACTACCAAGTTACCACCAACACGTCTCCTGTCCCACCAGAGGCCCAAACATCCTAGACCGCTGCTACACAAATATCAAACATGCCTATCGCTCTATCGCCCGCCCACACTTTGGCAAATCAGACCACAAGTCTGTGCTCCTGCTCCCGGATTACAAGCAAAAACTGAAGTGGGAGAATCCATCAAAGAGAGTTGTGCAATGTTGGGCTGAGGAATCGGATAATCTCCTACGGGACTGCTTGGAGTCAGTGGACTGGTCAGTATTTAAAAACTCTGCGACCAGCCTGAACGAGTACGCCACGACAGTAACTGACTTCATTAGTAAGCGTGTAGAAGACTGTGTGCCAAAGAAGCAAATCCGTGTGTTCCCCAACTGGAAACCATGGATGAACTGGGATATCCACTGCTTGCTGAAGTCCAGGTCTGAGGCGTTCAAGTCAGGCAACCCTGACCAAGACAAGAAAGTAAGAAGTTTAACAACACCAGGTTAAAGTCCAACAGGTTTATTTGGTAGCAAAAGCCACACAAGCTTTCGAGGCTCTGAGCCCCTTCTTCAGGTGAGTGAAGAACTTCTTACTGTGTTTACCCCAGTCCAACGCCGGCATCTCCACATCAAGACAAGAAAGCCAGATACGATCTAAGGAGATCCATCCTTAGCCAAAAGACAATACCGGACCAAGCTAGAGTCCCAGGCTAGCCACACGGACCCCCGCCGACTATGGCAAGGTCTGCAGGACATAACAGGCTACAAGATGAAGGCATCTAAAATCGCCGACTCCAACGCACCCCTCCCTGATGAGCTCAATGCATTCTACGCCCGTTTTGAGCAAGAGGTCAGCGAGAGCATGCCCTCCACCCTGGAAGCCCTGGATGAACCTGTATCTGGGGGTCACCATTGCAGATGTCAGTGCAGCTTTCTCAAAGGTCAACTCACGGAAAGCGACTGGCCTGGATGGGGTACCCGGACGTGCACTCAGACCCTGCGTGGATCAGCTGGTGGGGGTATTCACAGACATCTTCAACCTCTCTCTACAACAATCTGAGGTCCCTATCTCCTTTAAGAAGATGACCATCATTGTTGGAGTAAACTCAAAATTAAAGGATACAAGATGGTTACCTGACACAAAATGGACTCTGGGAAAAGACATTAAGAAGTGCTGACTTGGGCACAGACATTGCACAATGAGTTAAATCCTGTTAGTGTCTAAATTACTGCAGGAAATAAATCAGACCTTGAGGCACCTTAGCTTGAGATAAAAGCAGAACCAAAACAATGAGTTTTGGTAATGAGATCAGTCGTTGAAGGGGGGTATAAATGCATAAATGTATCTACTCTATGTATAACGATGTGATAACTGCCAATGTCCGTACTTGTCTATTATTTGAAAATGTATAAAAGAAGCTCAACTGCCATTGTAAAGTTGAGAAGGTGACCGCGTGCACTGCGGAGAGCCCAGCACTTCGCCCAGAGCTTTGTCCGATAAAACTGCGTGTTGAATCTTTAGATCTGACTCTGAATGGTGATTTTCCCACAACAAATTGGCGTAGTCGGGCAGGATCTCACTGCTGGTGAGTTGATCGGTTGGCCTCGATCGGCGAACTGGAGTAGAGATTATTGAATCTGTGGGAGTCAGACTGAGCCAACAATGCAGTTAAAAATGGGTGAACATTAGGGGAATTTAGAGGTACTAGAAACAGGAATTGATTACTTGTGCTGATCGACTAAGGACAAGGAAGTGCCTGTCTCAAACGCGCAGCCTCAGTCTGGTTGTTAAGAGGGGAAATCCCCCACGCGAAAGCCAGGACCCTGAAGTGGGCGTAGAGGCTCCAAGGCACTTAGGATTGTGAAGCACAAGTGATAAAGATCATTTAGCTTCAAACTCTGTAGTGGCGAACAAACGCAGAGTTTGCCACCTGTTTGCATGAAAGTTTGTGTACTTGTCTGTCACGTTGTAAGGAGCTGATCACTCTGACCTAGAGCCGGACTCCGGTGGAGGAAACACGTTGCCGAGGAGGTAATCGTGGCCATGAGTATAAATAGAAACCCCAACGGTGGAGAAAACACGTTGCTAAGGAAGTAATCGTGGCCGGGGGTGTAGAAGTCTGCAGGATGGCAGGCAGAGAACCTGCGGGTTCCCTTATTGATAAATATATGACAGACAGACACGTGCTGATTAAGAAGATGCAAAGGGATGGCTGGGATGTTTCTCAGACCTTAGAACAACAGAGAAAGTGGGTAGATGGAGAAAAGAGAGACAAAACAAAAAAGGCCGGGGTGTTATTAGTACATCAGTTAGCTGGACTAATTGAACAAGTAGCCGCTTCCACTAAAAAGTGGAACGAAGATAAGGATGAGATTAAAAAATTAGAATCCAGAGTAAGGGAGGAGAAAAGGAATCGAGTATTAGAGGAGAATCAATGGGGAGGGGAAACTGTTCCTCTGCCCCCTTATGAGTCCACACATCAGGGACCAACCGCCCCTCTAGAGGAAGGGGAAGCACTAGAACACAACTTGGCGCCAGTAACCCGAGGGGGAACAGACACACAGCCAACAGAAAATTACAAACCATTTACCCCGAGCAAAAGACAACAGATAATGGCCTCCCTGGGTAAACTACAACCTAGAAGCGCAAATACGAAATTTTGGGAAGAATTAGATACGGTTTGGGTAGGACACCAACTGCACTTAAGGAATGTACACCAATTGGTCAGAGTCGCATGTCCAGCGGATAAATGGAGGCAGGTAGCCGGAGGGCCCGCCATTCCTCCTGCACAAGACTACAGTCGGGGACGTTGGACACACGCAGTAGCCCTAACAGCAGAAATAGATGCCCAACAGGCACCCTTCGCCCTGTTTAAAACAGAAGTCCAGAGAGTTTTAGGAAATGCCCCTACTAATTGTGTGGAATTGTATGAACTAAGCAGTAGCATGCTGGGAAAATCGGTCAACTCTCTGGTATGATGTAAGAACACTGACCAAAGCGATTTCAAAATGCCAGCCCCCTGTCAGAGTTAATAAGGCTGAATGAGTAAATAAAACAAGAGAAGGTCAGGGAGGAAGGAGTCACCGACCTTCTTCTGTTCCATCAAAGGACAAGGTAAGGGTATGAATAATGAGACAGAGAGTTCTGGGAGATCAGCAAGTTAAAACCTGATTAATGATATTGCTCACGATTCTATTACTAATCGAATTCCTGAAAATGCTCTGGTCACAAAAACTGATAATGATTATGTATAAATACTGAACTGTTTCTTTGTATAATTGCGGACTTGTGGAAGAATCAGCAGCTGTATCAACTGCTCTCTGACCTCAAGTTTCAGCCATATACTGCATGTAGTTATTAGTAAATAAATGCTTGTTATATTGACGAAACAAACTATGTAGAGTCTATCTTTCACAGTCAAGAAGCAGGAAAAGTTTCCACTTCAACACCCATCAAACACTCCCAGGACAGGTACAGCACGGGGTTAGATACAGAGTAAAGCTCCCTCTACACTGTCCCCCATCAAACACTCCCAGGACAGGTACAGCACAGGGTTAGATACAGAGTAAAGCTCCCTCTACACTGTCCCCATCAAACACTCCCAGGACAGGTACAGCACGGGGTTAGATACAGAGTAAAGCTCCCTCTACACTGTCCCCATCAAACACTCGCAGGACAGGTACAGCACAGGGTTAGATACAGAGTAAAGCTCCCTCTACACTGTCCCCATCAAACACTCCCAGGACAGGTACAGCACGGGGTTAGATACAGAGTAAAGCTCCCTCTACACTGTCCCCATCAAACACTCGCAGGACAGGTACAGCACAGGGTTACTTACAGAGTAAAGCTCCCTCTACACTGTCCCCATCAAACACTCCCAGGGCAGTTACAGCACAGGGTTACTTACAGAGTAAAGCTCCCTCTACACTGTCCCCATCAAACACTCCCAGGACAGGTACAGCACGGGGTTAGATACAGAGTAAAGCTCCCTCTACACTGTCCCCATCAAACACTCCCAGGACAGGTACAGCGCGGGGTTAGATACAGAGTAAAGCTCCCTCTACACTGTCCCCCATCAAACACTCCCAGGGCAGTTACAGCACAGGGTTACTTACAGAGTTAAGCTCCCTCTACACTGTCCCCATCAGACACTCCCAGGGCAGGTACAGCACGGGGTTAGACACAGAGTAAAGCTCCCTCTACACTGTCCCCATCAAACACTCCCAGGGCAGTTACAGCACAGGGTTACTTACAGAGTAAAGCTCCCTCTACACTGTCCCCATCAGACACTCCCAGGACAGGTACAGCACAGGGTTAGATACAGAGTAAAGCTCCCTCTACACTGTCCCCATCAAACATTCCCAGGACAGGTACAGCACGGGGTTAGATACAGAGTAAAGCTCCCTCTACTCTGTCCCCATCAAACACTCCCAGGACAGGTACAGCATGGGGTTAGATACAGAGTAAAGCTCCCTCTACACTGTCCCCATCAAACACTCCCAGGACAGGTACAGCCCGGGGTTAGATACAGAGAAAAGCTCCCTCTACACTGTCCCCATCAGACACTCCCAGGACAGGTACAGCACAGGGTTACTTACAGAGTAAAGCTCCCTCTACACTGTCCCCATCAGACACTCCCAGGACAGGTACAGCATGGGGTTAGATACAGAGTAAAGCTCCCACTACACTGTCCCCCATCAAACACTCCCAGGACAGGTATAGCACGGGGTTAGATACATAGTGAAGCTCCCTCTACACTGTCCCCCATCAAACACTCCCAGGGCAGGTACAGCACGGTGTTAGACACAGAGTAAAGCTCCCTCTACACTGCCCCCATCAAACACTCCCAGGACAGGTACAGCACAGGGTTAGATACAGAGTAAAGCTCCCTCTACACTGTCCCCATCAAACACTCCCAGGACAGGTACAGCCCGGGGTTAGATACAGAGTAAAGCTCCCTCTACACTGTCCCCATCAGACACTCCCAGGACAGGTACAGCATGGGGTTAGATACAGAGTAAAGCTCCCACTACACTGTCCCCCATCAAACACTCCCAGGACAGGTATAGCACGGGGTTAGATACAGAGTAAAGCTCCCTCTACACTGTCCCCCATCAAACACTCCCAGGACAGGTACAGCACAGGGTTAGATACAGAGTAAAGCTCCCTCTACACTGCCCCCATCAAACACTCCCAGGACAGGTACAGCACAGGGTTAGATACAGAGTAAAGCTCCCTCTACACTGCCCCCATCAAACACTCCCAGGACAGGTACAGCACGGGGTTAGATACAGAGTGAAGGTCCCTCTACACTGTCCCCATCAAACACTCCCAGGACAGGTACAGCCCGGGGTTAGATACAGAGTAAAGCTCCCTCTACACTGTCCCCATCAAACACTCCCAGGACAGATACAGCACGGGGTTAGATACAGAGTAAAGCTCCCTCTACACTGTCCCCATCAAACACTCCCAGGACAGGTACAGCACAGGGTTACTTACAGAGTAAAGCTCCCTCTACACTGTCCCCATGCTGCACATGTCCTGGGAGTGTTTGATGGGGACAGTTTTCGGGGTGTAAATATTTAAATCTGTTGTTTGCCCTCTGCCTATCCAGCAGCCGTTTTGTATCGTTCCGTCCCCGAGAAATTCCCCTGAGGCAGTTTTGCCTCGGGGAAACATCCCAAGATGGCTGCTCACTATATTCCCACCCTCCTGCCATCCAGCCCATCCACTGTGGTTAGTAAATCCTGCCCACTCTCCTCAGTGTTGCTGTGCTGGTTTTGAGGCGCTGTATCCTGAATTCCCAGTAAGAGTTTTAACAACACCAGGTTAAAGCCCAACAGGTTTATTTGTAGCAAATGCCATTAGCTTTCGGAGTGCTGCTCCTTCGTCAGATGGAGTGGATATCTGCTCTCAAACAGGGCACAGAGACACAAAATCAAGTTACAGAATACTGATTAGAATGCGAATCTCTACAGCCAACCAGGTCTTAAAGATACAGACAATGTGAGTGGAGAGAGCATTAAGCACGGGTTAAAGAAATGTGTATTGTCTCCAGACAGGACAGCCAGTGAGATTCTGCAAGTCCAGAAGGCAAGCTGTGGGGGTTACTGATAGTGTGACATAAAGCCAACATCCCGGTTTAGGCCGTCCTCATGTGTGCGGAACTTGGCTATCAGTTTCTGCTCAGCGACTCTGCGCTGTCGTGTGTCGTGAAGGCTGCCTTGGAGAACGCTTACCTGAAGATCAGAGGCTGAATGCCCGTGACCGCTGAAGTGCAGACGCTACGACAACGGATGAATGAACACCGCTCGACAATCACCAGGCAAGACTGTTCTCTTCCTGTGGGGGAGCACTTCAGCGGTCACGGGCATTCAGCCTCTGATCTTTGGGTAAGCGTTCTCCAAGGCGGCCTTCACGACACACGACGGCGCAGGGTCACTGAGCAGAGACTGATAGCCAAGTTCCGCGCACATGAGGACGGCCTAAACCGGGATGTTGGGTTTATGTCACATTATCAGTAACCCCCACAGCTTGCCCCTGATCTTGCAGAATCTCACTGGCTGTCCTGTCTGGAGACAATACACATCTCTTTAACCTGTGCTTAATGCTCCCTCCACCCACATTGTCTGTATCTTTAAGAGCTGGTTGCCTGTAGAGATTCGCATTCTAATCAGTATTCTGTAACTTGATTTTGTGTCTCTGTGCCCTGTTTGAGAGCACATTTCCACTCCATCTGACGAAGGAGCAGCGCTCCGAAAGCTAATGGCATTTGCTACCAAATAAACCTGTTGGACTTTAACCTGGTGTTGTTAAAACTCTTACTGTTTTTACCCCAGTCCAACGCCGGCATCTCCACATCCTGAATTCCCAGCAGGGGGAGACTTTGCATCACAATTTGGAATATCCTGGCAAGGAGCAAACACCGCCACCTTATGGGAAATACAGGGACTGCAGGCAGTGTTCTGCCAGACTGCTGGTGGGAGAATGGTCCAGTGAGGGTGACCATTCGGCCCATCATACTTGTTCCACCTTCTTGGAAAAGAAAGACTTGCATTTATATAGCACCTTTCACAACCACAAGACATCCCAGCGTGCTTCCCTGTCAATGAAGTATTGGTGAAGTGTAGTCACTTAAAGTTTAAAGTTTGTTTATTAGTGTCACAAGTAGGCTTCCATTAACACTGCAATGAAGTTACTGTGAAAATCCCCTAGTCACCACAGTCTGGCATTTGTTCGGGTCAATGCACCCTAACCAGCACGTGTTTCAGACTGTGGGAGGAAACCAGAGCACCCGGAGGAAACCCACGCAGACACGGGGAGAACGTGCAGACTCCGCACAGACAGTGACCCGAGGCTGGAATCGAACCCGGGTCCCTGGCACTGTGGGGCAGCAGTGCTCACCCACTGTGCCACTTTTGAAATGTGGGAAACACAGCAGCCAATTGACACACAGCAAGATCCCACAAACAGCAAGGTGCTGAGGAACAGATAATGTGTTTTAGTGATGGTGATTGGGGGGTAAATACTGAGCAGCAGAATGGGGTGAACTCCCCCGCTGTGCTCTGAATGAATCTTTCTAACCCACGTCACAGCCTCAGTAGAACATCTCACCCGAAAGATCGCACCTGTGACAGTGTGGCACTCCTTCAGTGCTGCCCCAGAGTGTCAGCATGGGGGCACCAGGACAGGTTGTTGGTGATCTGGACACCTAAAAACCTGAAGCTCTCGACCCTTTCTACTTCATCCCTGTTGATGTAGACAGGGGCTTGTTGTCCTTTACGCTTCCTGAAGTCGATGACAATCTCCTTCATTTTGTTGACATTGAGGGAGAGATTATTGTTGCTGCACCAGTTCACCAGATTCTCTATCTCATTCCTGTACTCTGTCTCGTCATTCTTTGAGATCTGACCCACTACGGTGGTGTCATCAGCAAACTTGAAAATCGAATTGGAGGGGAATTTGGCCGCACAGTCGTAGGTGTATAAAGAGTATAGTAGGGGGCTGAGAACACAGCCTTGTGGGGCACCGGTGTTGAGGATGATCGTGGAGGAGGTGTTGCTGCCTATCCTTACTGATTGTGGTCTGTGAGTTAGGAAGTCCAGGATCAGTCGCAGAGGGAGGAGCCGAGGCCCAGGCCACGGAGTTTGGAGATGAGTTTTGTGGGAATAATAGTGTTGAAGGCTGAGCTGTAGTCAATAAATAGGAGTCTGGCATCAGTGTTCCAGGGTTGAGTGCAGGGCCAGGGAGATGGCGCCTGCTGTGGACCTGTTGTGGTCCAAACTGTAGTGGATCCAGGTAGTCCGGGAGGCTGGAATTGATTCGTGCCATGACTAACTTTTCGAAGCACTTCATAATGATGGATGTCAGAGCCACCGGCCGATAGTCATTAAGGCACGCTGCTTGGCTTTTCTTAGGTACTGGGATGATAGTTGTGGGAAAATCACCACTCGGAGTCAGATCTAAAGATTCAACACGCAGTTTTATCAGACAAAGCTTTGGGAGAAGCGCTGGGCTCTCCACAGTGCACGCAGTCACCTTCTCAACTTTAAAATGGCAGTTGAGCATCTTTTATACATTTTCAAATAATGGACAAGTACGGACATTGGCCGTTAGCACATCGTTACACATAGAGTAGATACATTTATGCAATTATGCCCCCCTTCAACGACTGATCTCATTACCAAAACTCATTGTTTTGGTTCTGCTTTATCTCAAGCTAAGGTGCCTCAAGGTCTGATTTATTTCCTGCAGTAATTTAGACACTAACAGGATTTAACTCATTGTGCAATGTCTGTGCCCAAGTCAGCACATCTTAATGTCTGTTCCCAGAGTCCATTTTGTGCCAGGTAACCATCTTGTATCCTTTAATTTTGAGTTTACTCCAACAACTCCCCCTTTTGATCAGGATTATGATCTAATAATCCGATGGACCAACAATAGCAGCATCGTGGGTCCGGCAATTGATCTGCCTGACCCGGTCAGGTCGCGTGTTCACAGGTAGACTTCCACCTTCTCGTCCTTTCCTTCATCGTCGTCATCCTCGGTGTCTTCGGGTGTTCCCATCAGGTGTTCTTCTTCGGTGACCACACTGGCCCCTGGCACAATCCGAGCCATCATGACTTTACAGCAGACATTAAGACATCCAACAATTAGGCAACAGACAATTATTATTACAACGAGAATAATCAGTCCATGCATTAAATAGGACCCCCAGGATCCCCCCAATAACCATTCGAGCCAGCTATTCCCCTTCTTGGGGCCTTGTCTAAAGTCATCGAGCTGCTTTCTTATGTCATTAATGACTTGGGTGATGTTGTAAGATTCATCTGTAACATGCGTTATACATTTGTCTCCTATTATTGTGCACACTCCCCCCTGTTGGGCTAATTGATAATCTACGGCATAGCGGGTCTGCTGTGTACAATCTTGATTCAGCCAGTTCTTGGTTGATGGCCTCCAGTGCCTTTGATGTGCTGTTTCCCAGGATGGTTAATCCACAGATAAGATGGTTTCCATTTTTGGCACTAATTACACCTGCTGCTCCCCCCAGAGACAGGGCCCCAATGAACCCGTAGCCGAGTGACGATCCCAGTGTGACCGGGACTTCCCAATCGGCACAGAATTCCTTGCTGATGGCCCGTGTCACTATCTTTCTCCGGATATGCCCTTTTTCTGGTCATGGAACAGTGAGTGGTCCTATTGTTCCCACTGCAAAAAGGATCGGGAGGGTTGGTGTTTCTGTCGTGAAGGTGCCGTTGAGGGAGGAACACAAATCCCTTCTTGGCCCGGTAGCATTTAATATCCTGGTTATTGGTCTGTACGAACTGTATATACCGCCAATTGCTCGGTTCACTTGACTTTCTGCCTGATCCTACTAATTGGTAGGTATCGAACGGGTCTGTCCATGTGGCTGAACTGACATGAGTCCCATTACACTGATCACAAATGAGCTGCCTCCCCGTGGTTACGTTCAGGCATCTTTGCTCGTCACAGGTACAAGTGAACTGGCCTCTATTTACCCGACACTGCTGCCCGACACACTGCGTCTGTACACAGGAAACATTCTTGGGGACCAAGGCATATGCACACCCCCATCCCTGCCCCGAGAAGCAAAGCGGGTAGCTTGCATCATCTGAGCATACTCTTCCTCCCACTCCCTGGAGCCCCCTGCACACAGGATCTGTGGGGTTTATTAGTTCCACACATCTTCCCTGTATACCCCTTTTATATTTGCCTGTTTGTCCTTTACAGGGTGCATCGAGGTATCTGCCGTATGTAAGTCATGGGGGGTCCACCCAGGGGTGGCCACAAATAGGGCCTCTACAGATTGGGCTAGCGGGTAACACACGGTTCGATTACCGTGTAAATGTACATGAGTCTTGTAGAATAAGTTATCTTCTAGTCCTGTCAATCTTTACAATCGTGACAGCATAGAGCGATGCAATTATATATGCGATTTTAGACATGTTTGCAACAGGCAAGTATTAATCTTATTACTCTATGTTAACAACTTCCCAAAGGCTGCATTGCCAACCCGAACCTGTCAGTTAATCTTGCTTGTAGTCGTCACCTGTTTTGGGGAAAGCTCTCTGGTTACTTTAATATCACTCATTCGTTTCTTTGTATAATTTCAGCTGGGTCCAATGTTTCCAGACACCTTTCCCCCTTATGTCCAGACAGGCACAGGTATCTCCACTAATTATAACCTCATATGGCCCATTCCATTTTGGCGCAAACCCTGGTTTTTCAGGTCATGTTTTTACTAGGACGCGACTTCCCGCTGTTGGGACGTCAGGGAGCATTTCAAGCTCTCTCTGTGCGTCTCTTTCTTCCTGATTATCCTTTACTAATTTACGCATCCCTTTTAGTTGGGCGCTTAGTTCCAAAACATATCGTTTAATTTTGTCTTTTAGTGGATCTACATCGGTCCCACCTGTTATGATGCTTTCTGGTAATTGCATCGCCCGTCCTGTCATTAGTTCATAAGGGGTTAATCCGGTTGTCCGGTTTGTGGTGGCTCTTAACCTCACTAATTTAGTGGGTAATACTTCTGTCCACGTTTTTCCTGATGTTTGCATGGCCTTGGCCAGGGCATTCTTAAGGGTTCTGTTCATGCGTTCCACCATTCCAGAACTCTGCGGGTGGGAAGGGATGTGGAATTTTTGTTTTATTCCCATCAGTTTGCGCACTGTTTTTACCACCTTTCCGGTGAAGTGCGTCCCTTTATCCGAATCGATTTGTAGGGGTACACCCCATCTAGGGATTACCTCCTCCGCCAATATTCTAGCCACCGCGGTAGCAGTACAATTTCTGGTCGGGAACGCTTCTACCCACCTGGTGAACTGGTCTATAATAACCAGACAATAGGTTTTTCCGTGGGATCGTGGCAGTGGCCCTGTGAAATCTATTTGCAGATGTTCCCAGGGCCCCATTGGTCGGGGCTGGTGTAAATTTTTATGGGTCGACCGGGGTTATATTGCGCGCATGGCACGTATCGGTGACAATGTCGGGCTATGTCCCTCCCCATTCCTTTCCACCACCATTCTTTTCCTATACTAGCTGCCATGGCCTCGCTTCCCGCATGTGAGAGTCCGTGGTGTAGTTCCAAGAGGGTGTTTTGTATGCACTCCGGTGCCATTACCTTGTCATTGCATCTCCAAACGTTATCAGTCCCTCTGCTCGCTCCCTGTGCTTCCCACTTCCCCTTTTCCTCTTTCGAGGTATCCTCGTGTAAGTCCCGAATATCTAACTCGTCTCCTGTCTGGCCCGTTACTGCTATTGGCAGCTCGCCAACTGCCTCCTGTTCTAACGCTAATTGCGCTGCTCTATCTGCAGCTTGGTTCCCTTTGTAATTTAACCAATCGGGGTTACCCTTTCTGGTTCCTTCTGGTGTGCTTTAATTTTTATTACTGTCGCTTCTCGGGGTTTTTCGCTGGCTTTTAGTAATGCCTCGATCCTTCGTTGGTGTTTATTAGGAGTTCCTCCTGTGGTTACAAACCCCCTTCTACCCCATGCCGTCATATAATCGTGTATTACCCCGAGTGCGTACCTACTATCAGTATATATGTTTACCGTCTTTCCTTTGGACAATTCTAGTGCCTTTGTGAGTGCCACTATTTCCGCCACCTGCGTGGATAGACCTCCGTCAATTCTTTCTGACTTTACCATTTCCAATCTGTCATTTACTACTGCCCACCCTGTCCAGGGTGATCCTTCCACGTATTTACATGAGCCATCTACAAAAAGGGTCTCCTCAGCTGTTGGTAAAGGTACATCTTTTACCCTACCTACATCCGTATCTATGTCTCCACAGTTATGTGGTTCTCCTGTATCCGAAATTCCTTCTGCTGGGTTATCTCCTGTGTCTCTTACTATTCTAACTGATTTGTTGGGAGGTAGGAGGACGGCTTCCCATTTGGCCCTTCTCATGTTCGAGACGGACCTGAACTTTCCTGTATTTAGCATTTCCACCAAGGTGTGTTTGGTGTGGAGGATGATATTTCCTGTCATTACTATCGGTTCGCTAACCTTTACGGCCCAGGCAGCACAATCTAAGGCGGCTATGCACCTCGGCAGTCCGGTTACTACCGGCCCTTCTGCTGTTGAATAGTAACCTATGGGTCTCCGTTTATCGCCATGATCTTGCGTTACTGCTGCAGAGTAGAACCCCCCTTCATTGTTACAGTGTATGTGGAAATCTTTATTGGAATCTGGTAGTCCCAGTCCGGGGGCTGATATCAGTTCTGCCTTTAACTTATTATAGGCCTCTTCTTGCTCAGGTCCCCATTCTACGGGTTTAAGGCTGGCTTTCCCCCTCTAACTAGCCTCTGTATCGGCTCTGCCAATTTTGCGAATTCCGGGATAAAACTTTGGCGATAGTTAAACAGTCCCAGCACCTTCCTGACTCCTCTTCCGGTGACTGGCCGCGGCATTTGTTGTACCGCCTTCTTTCGGTCTGTTGGCATCTCTTTAAGCCCTTGTGATATTAAGTGTCCGAGGTACAGGACTTGTGCTTTCCTGATTTGTGCCTTTTTGGGGTTCACCTTTAACCCTGCGGTTTTCAGTTCATTCAACACTAGGTATAGTGCCCCCTGGTGTCCTGACTTAGATTCTGAAGCTATTAATATATCATCCACGTATTGTAGAATCGTGCTACCCTCTGGTAGTTCTACCCTGTTCAGGATGTCACTCATTACTCGATGGAAGATAGCGGGGCTATTGTGGAATCCCTGCGGTAGGCGAGTCCAAGTGTACTGTTTGTCTCCCACTGTAAAGGCGAATTTGTCTTGGGATTCGGGATCCAAGGGTAGGGATCAGAATCCATTGGCTATATCTAATACAGTAAAGATTTTATGCTGCGGTGACAATCCATTCAGGATTGTCGAGGGGTTTGCTACAATGGGGTGCAATTTGGACGTGACTTTATTGAGGCCGGTGTAGTCTATTGTGAGCCTGTAGCTTCCGTCGGGTTTGCTCACCGGCCAGGTTGGGGAGTTAGTGGTACTTGTAGTTTCCCTCAGGATTCCTTTCTCCACTAACCCTTTAACTATCTCTACTACAGCTGCCTTTGCTTCTGGTTTTATCGGGTATTGTCGGTGGGGCTTATGCTCCGGACCGGGCACCTTTATCGGGTCAGTTTTGGTTAGGCCAGTGTCTAATTTCGTTTCGGCCCATACTCTGGGGACGGAGGCACAGGTGGCTCCAAACCCCTCTGTTTCTAGTCGCCAATCTCTGGTGGTGGCTGTGGCCACCTTGATAGTCTCGAGGTGACTTGTGAGTTTTCCCATTCCGGTTTTCCGGCCATCCCGTTTTGGCCAGATTAATTCTCCCCACAGTCAATCAAAATCTCATACTCCTTCATTAAATCATTCCCCATTATTGTACCCTCGTTATTTTTACATACATAGAATCTCATAGGTATATACAAATCATTTATTTCTACTAACGTGGTCTCGCTCAGGTAGGCGGGTGTTTTGTTCCCTCCAATCCCTGTTAGATAAATCATCCTACTTGTAGTGGGTAAGGGTAGGTCGGTGACAGATATGGATGCTCCTGTGTCCACCAGCATCTCACATTGCTTGCCCCCTACTAGTGCAGACACATAGATCCTTCCCTCCTTCTTACCCTTATGAATGGGGGCTGCAGGTCGTCAGTCTTGCTGATCTCGGAGGTTCCTTAGTTCCTCCAATCCTGCTGTGGACATGGATCGGGGCGGGGGTCTCCCATGTTTGTCCCAACATATTGCTTCCGTGTCTCCATTTTTATTACAATAATTACAATGTCTCCCACTGTTTCCAAATTTATTTCCTTTCCTTGGGACCCGGCACTCCTTTGCAAAGTGCCCTTGTCGGCCACAATTGTGACAGGTCAGTTTGGGCTTAGTTCCGCTCCCGCTACCGTAGGCGGCTACTCTTTCCTGTTTTATCTTCGTCTGAGATTCCTCCTCCCCCCCTCCGTGTACGCCGCTAGCCCATTCCACCAGCCCATCATAATCCTGGGACATGATCACTCCCATCTTTAGGATGGTTTGGTGAGCACTGGAGAGCCCATCCTTGAAAGCCTGGATGAAGGCTCGATCCCCATGGTCTGGGCTTCCTTGCCCTGAGCATTCCTGGTATACTTGGAACAACCGTTCCCCGTATTCAGAGGCCCCTTCCCCCTTTTGTTGCTTGGTCGTTGTGATTTTACTCCAATTGGTTGGGGCATTTCCGAAAGCTCTCTGGACTTCTGTTTTAAACAGGGCGAAGGGTGCCTGTTGGGCATCTATTTCTGCTGTTAGGACTACCGCGCGTGTCCAACATCCCTGACTGTAGTCTTGTGCCGGGGGAATGGCGGGCCCTCCAGCTACCTGCCTCCATTTATCCGCTGGACATGCGGCCCTAACCAATTGTCCTGGTCCCCCCATGCTGACACTCTGGGGCAGCACTGAAGGAGTGCCACACTGTCACAGGTGCGATCTTTCGGGTGAGATGTTCTACTGAGGCTGTCAGGTGGGTTAGAAAGATTCATTCAGAGCACAGCGGGGGAGTTCACCCCATTCTGCTGCTCAGTATTTACCCCCCAATCACCATCACTAAAACACATTATCTGTTCCTCAGCACCTTGCTGTTTGTGGGATCTTGCTGTGTGTCAATTGGCTGCTGTGTTTCCCACATTTCAAATGTGGCACAGTGGTTAGCACTGCTGCCTCACAGTGCCAGGGACCCGGGTTCGATTCCAGCCTCGGGTCACTGTCTGTGTGGAGTCTGCATGTTCTCCCCGTGTCTGCGTGGGTTTCCTCCGGGTGCTCCGGTTTCCTCTCACAGTCTGAAAGACCTGCTGGTTAGGGTGCATTGACCCGAACAGATGCCAGACTGTGGTGACGAGGGGATTTTCACAGTAACTTAACTGCAGTGTTAATGGAAGCCTACTTGAGACACTAATAAACAAACTTTAAACTTTAAGTGACTACACTTCAACAGTACTTCATTGACTGGGAAGCACGCTGGGATGTCTTGTGGTTGTGAAAGGTGCTATATAAATGCAAGTCTTTCTTTTTCCAAGAAGGTGGAATGAGTGTGATGGGCCGAATGGTCACCCTCACTGGACCATTCTCCCACCAGCAGTCTGGCAGAACGCTGCCTGCAGTCCCTGTATTTCCCATAAGGTGGCGGTGTTTGCTCCTTGCCAGGATATTCCGAATTGTGATGCAAAGTCTCCCCCTGCTGGGAATTCAGGATGTGGAGATGCCGGCGTTGGACTGGGGTAAACACAGTAAGAAGTTTAACAACACCAGGTTAAAGTCCAACAGGTTTATTTGGTAGCAAAAGCCACACAAGCTTTCGGAGCTGCAAGCCCCTTCTTCAGGTGAGTGGGAATTCTGTTCACAAACAGAGCTTATAAAGACACAGACTCAATTTACATGAATAATGGTTGGAATGCGAATACTTACAACTAATCAAGTCTTTAAGAAACAAAACAATGTGAGTGGAGAGAGCATCAAGACAGGCTAAAAAGATGTGTATTGTCTCCAGACAAGACAGCCAGTGAAACTCTGCAGGTCCACGCAACTGTGGGAGTTACAAATAGTGTGACATGAACCCAATATCCCGGTTGAGGCCGTCCTCGTGTGTGCGGAACTTGGCTATCAGTTTCTGCTCAGCGACTCTGCGCTGTCGTGTGTCGCGAAGGCCGCCTTGGAGAACGCTTACCCGAATATCAGAGGCCGAATGCCCGTGACCGCTGAAGTGCTCCCCAACAGGAAGAGAACAGTCTTGCCTGGTGATTGTCGAACGGTGTTCATTCATCCGTTGTCGCAGCGTCTGCATAGTTTCCCCAATGTACCATGCCTCGGGACATCCTTTCTTGCAGCGTATCAGGTAGACTACGTTGGCCGAGTTGCAAGAGTATGTACCGTGTACCTGGTGGATGGTGTTCTCACGTGAGATGATGGCATCTGTGTCGATGATCCGGCACATCTTGCAGAGGTTGCTGTGGCAGGGTTGTGTGGTGTCATGGTCACTGTTCTCCTGAAGGCTGGGTAGTTTGCTGTGGACAATGGTCTGTTTGAGGTTGTGCGGTTGTTTGAAGGCAAGAAGTGGGGGTGTGGGGATGGCCTTGGCGAGATGTTCGTCTTCATCAATGACATGTTGAAGGCTCCGGAGGAGATGCCGTAGCTTCTCCGCTCCGGGGAAGTACTGGACGACGAAGGGTACTCTGTCCACTGTGTCCCGTGTTTGTCTTCTGAGGAGGTCGGTGCGGTTTTTCGCTGTGGCGCGTTGGAACTGTCGATCGATGAGTCTAGCGCCATATCCTGTTCTTATGAGGGCATCTTTCAGCGTCTGGAGGTGTCTGTTGCAATCCTCCTCATCCGAGCAGATCCTGTGTATACGGAGGGCTTGTCCGTAGGGGATGGCTTCTTTAACGTGTTTAGGGTGGAAGCTGGAGAAGTGGAGCATCGTGAGGTTATCCGTGGGCTTGCGGTACAGTGAGGTGCTGAGGTGACCGTCCTTAATGGAGATGCGCGTGTCCAAGAATGCAACCGATTCCGGAGAGTAGTCCATGGTGAGTCTGATGGTGGGATGGAACTTGTTGATGTCATCATAGAGTTGTTTCAGTGATTGTTCACCATGAGTCCAAAGGAAGAAAATGTCATCGATGTATCTAGTGTATAGCATCGGTTGAAGGTCCCGTGCGGTGAAGAAGTCTTGTTCGAACCTGTGCATGAAGATGTTGGCATATTGAGGTGTGAATTTGGTCCCCATGGCTGTTCCGTGTGTCTGGATGAAGAACTGGTTGTTGAAGGTGAAGATATTGTGGTCCAGGATGAAGCGGATGAGATGTAAAATTGCATCTGGAAACTGGCAGTTGTTGGCGCTGAGCACTGAGGCCGTTGCAGCAATGCCATCGTCATGGGGGATGCTGGTGTAGAGTGCCGTGACATCCATTGTGACGAGGAGCGCTCCTGGTTCAACTGCTCCATGTGTGCCGAGTTTCTGTAGGAAGTCCGTCGTGTCGCGACAAAAGCTGGGGGTTCTTTGTACAATGGGTTTCAGGATGCCCTCGACATAGCCGGAGAGGTTCTCGCACAGGGTCCCATTGCCCGATACGATGGGACGGCCGGGTGTGTTTGCCTTGTGTATCTTCGGGAGGCAGTAGAGATCTCCAACGCGGGGAGTACGTGGGATGAGAGCACGGAGGGTGTTCTGAAGGTCCGGATCAAAGGTCTTGATCAGAGTGTTGAGTTGACGGGTGTGTTCTTTGGTCGGATCTGCAGGTAACTGTCTGTAGCGTTCCTCGTTGTTGAGTTGTCGGTACACTTCTTTGCAGTAATCCGTTCTGTTCAGTATGACGATGGCCCCTCCTTTGTCTGCTGGTTTGATGACAATGTTGCGGTTGGTCTTGAGAGCGTGGATGGCGTTGCGTTGTGCTTGGGTGATGTTCGGGGCTGTCTTGTGAGTGCGGCTGATGAATTTGGTGTTGACGCACCCCTGACGGCTTGGGCATACATGTCAAGTCGAGGGCAGCGGCCTTCCGGAGGAGTCCAATTCGACTCTTTCCTCTTCGGATGCACTGCGGGTCTCTCTGTCGGCTGTTCCGGTTCATTGGCTGTCTCATTGTGTTCGTTGTTGGCCTCTTGACCATCCACGCTCTCAAGACCAACCGCAACATTGTCATCAAACCAGCAGACAAAGGAGGGGCCATCGTCATACTGAACAGAACGGATTACTGCAAAGAAGTGTACCGACAACTTAACAACGAGGAACACTACAGACAGTTACCTGCAGATCCGACCAAAGAACACACCCGTCAACTCAACACTCTGATCAAGACCTTTGATCCGGACCTTCAGAACACCCTCCGTGCTCTCATCCCACGTACTCCCCGCGTTGGAGATCTCTACTGCCTCCCGAAGATACACAAGGCCAACACACCCGGCCGTCCCATCGTATCGGGCAATGGGACCCTGTGCGAGAACCTCTCCGGCTATGTCGAGGGCATCCTGAAACCCATTGTACAAAGAACCCCCAGCTTTTGTCACGACACGACGGACTTCCTACAGAAACTCGGCACACATGGAGCAGTTGAACCAGGAGCGCTCCTCGTCACAATGGATGTCTCGGCACTCTACACCAGCATCCCCCATGACGATGGCATTGCTGCAACGGCCTCAGTGCTCAGCGCCAACAACTGCCAGTTTCCAGATGCAATTTTACATCTCATCCGCTTCATCCTGGACCACAATATCTTCACCTTCAACAACCAGTTCTTCATCCAGACACACGGAACAGCCATGGGGACCAAATTCGCACCTCAATATGCCAACATCTTCATGCACAGGTTCGAACAAGACTTCTTCACCGCACGGGACCTTCAACCGATGCTATACACTAGATACATTGATGACATTTTCTTCCTTTGGACTCATGGTGAACAATCACTGAAACAACTATATGATGACATCAACAAGTTCCATCCCACCATCAGACTCACCATGGACTACTCTCCGGAATCGGTTGCATTCTTGGACACGCGCATCTCCATTAAGGACGGTCACCTCAGCACCTCACTGTACCGCAAGCCCACGGATAACCTCACGATGCTCCACTTCTCCAGCTTCCACCCTAAACACGTTAAAGAAGCCATCCCCTACGGACAAGCCCTCCGAATACACAGGATCTGCTCGGATGAGGAGGATCGCAACAGACACCTCCAGACTCTGAAAGATGCCCTCATAAGAACAGGATATGGCGCTAGACTCATTGATCAACAGTTCCAACGCGCCACAGCGAAAAACCGCACCGACCTCCTCAGAAGACAAACACGGGACACAGTGGACAGAGTACCCTTCGTCGTCCAGTACTTCCCCGGAGCGGAGAAGCTACCGCATCTCCTCCGGAGCCTTCAACATGTCATTGATGAAGACGAACATCTCGCCAAGGCCATCCCCACACCCCCACTTCTTGCCTTCAAACAACCGCACAACCTCAAACAGACCATTGTCCGCAGCAAACTACCCAGCCTTCAGGAGAACAGTGACCATGACACCACACAACCCTGCCACAGCAACCTCTGCAAGACGTGCCGGATCATCGACACAGATGCCATCATCTCACGTGAGAACACCATCCACCAGGTACACGGTACATACTCTTGCAATTCGGCCAACGTTGTCTACCTGATACGCTGCAGGAAAGGATGTCCCGAGGCATGGTACATTGGGGAACCTATGCAGACGCTGCGACAACGGATGAATGAACACCGCTCGACAATCACCAGGCAAGACTGTTCTCTTCCTGTTGGGGAGCACTTCAGCGGTCACGGGCATTCGGCCTCTGATCTTCGGGTAAGCGTTCTCCAAGGCGGCCTTCGCGACACACGACAGCGCAGAGTCGCTGAGCAGAAACTGATTGCCTAGTTCCGCACACACGAGGACGGCCTCAACCGGGATATTGGGTTCATGTCACACTATTTGTAACTCCCACAGTTGCGTGGACCTGCAGAGTTTCACTGGCTGTCTTGTCTGGAGACAATACACATCTTTTTAGCCTGTCTTGATGCTCTCTCCACTCACATTGTTTCGTTTCTTAAAGACTTGATTAGTTGTAAGTATTCGCATTCCAACCATTATTCATGTAAACTGAGTCTGTGTCTTTATAAGCTCTGTTTGTGAACAGAATTCCCACTCACCTGAAGAAGGGGCTTGCAGCTCCGAAAGCTTGTGTGTGGCTTTTGCTACCAAATAAACCTGTTGGGCTTTAACCTGGTGTTGTTAAACTTCTTACTGGGAATTCAGGATACAGCGCCTCAAAACCAGCACAGCAACACTGAGGAGAGTGGGCAGGATTTACTAACCACAGTGGATGGGCTGGATGGCAGGAGGGTGGGAATATAGTGAGCAGCCACCTTGGGATGTTTCCCCGATGCAAAACTGCCTCAGGGGAATTTCTCGGGGACGGAACGATACAAAACGGCTGCTGGATAGGCAGAGGGCAAACCACAGATTTAAATATTTACACCCCGAAAACTGTCCCCATCAAACACTCCCAGGACATGTGCAGCATGGGGACAGTGTAGAGGGAGCTTTACTCTGTATCTAACCCCGTGCTGTACCTGTCCTGGGAGTGTTTGATGGGGACAGTGTAGAGGGAGCTTTACTCTGTGTCTAACCCCGTGCTGTACCTGCCCTGGGAGTGTTTGATGGGGACAGTAAGAAGTCTCACAACACCAGGTTAAAGTTCAACAGGTTTATTTGGTAGCAAAAGCCACTAGCTTTCGGAGCGCTGCCCCTTCATCAGGTGAGTGGGAGCTCTGTTCACAAACAGGGCACAGAGACACAAACTCAATTTACAAAATAATGATTGGAATGCGAGTCTTTACAGGTAATCAAGTCTTAAAGGTACAGACAATGTGAGTGGAGAGAGGGTTAAGCACAGGTTAAAGAGATGTGAATTGTCTCCAGCCAGGACAGTTAGTGAGATTTTGCAAGCCCAGGCAGGTTGTGGGGGTTACAGATAGTGTGACATGAACCCAAGATCCCGGTTGAGGCCGTCCTCATGTGTGTGGAACTTGGCAATCAGTTTCTGCTCAGCGACTCTGCGCTGTCGTGTGTCGTGAAGGCCGCCTTGGAGAACGCTTACCCGAATATCAGAGGCCGAATGCCCGTGACCGCTGAAGTGTTCCCCAACAGGAAGAGAACAGTCTTGCCGGGTGATTGTCGAGCGGTGTTCATTCATCCGTTGTCGCAGCGTCTGCATGGTCTCCCCAATGTACCATGCCTCAGTACATCCTTTCCTGCAGCGTATCAGGTAGACAACGTTGGCCGAGTTGCAAGAGTAGGTACCGTGTACCTGGTAGATGGTGTTCTCATGAGAGATGATGGCATCCATCTCAATGATCCGGCACGTCTTGCAGAGGTTGCTGTGGCAGGGTTGTGTGGTGTCGTGGTCACTGTTCTCCTGAAGGCTGGGTAGTTTGCTGCGGACAATGGTCTGTTTGAGGTTGCGCGGTTGTTTGAAGGCAAGAAGTGGGGGTGTGGGGATGGCCTTGGCGAGATTTCGTCTTCATCAATGACATGTTGAAGGCTCCGGAGGAGATGCGGTAGCTTCTCCGCTCCGGGGAAGTACTGGACGACGAAGGATACTCTGTCCACTGTGTCCTGTGTTTGTCTTCTGAGGAGGTCGGTGCGGTTTTTCGCTGTGGCGCGTTGGAACTGTCGATCGATGAGTCGAGCGCCATATCCTGTTCTTATGAGGGCATCTTTCAGAGTCTGGAGGTGTCTGTTGCGATCCTCCTCATCTGAGCAGATCCTGTGTATTCGGAGGGCTTGTCCGTAGGGGATGGCTTCTTTAACGTCTTTAGGGTGGAAGCTGGAGAAGTGGAGCATCGTGAGGTTATCCGTGGTCTTGCGGTACAGTGAGGTGCTGAGGTGACCGTCCTTAATGGAGATGCGTGTGTCCAAGAATGCAACCGATTCCGGAGAGTAGTCCATGGTGAGTCTGATGGTGGGATGGAACTTGTTGATGTCATCATAGAGTTGTTTCAGTGATTGTTCACCAAAGGAAGAAAATGTCATCGATGTATCTAGTGTATAGCATCGGTTGAAGGTCTTGTGCAGTGAAGAAGTCTTGTTCGAATCTGTGTATGAAGATGTTGGCATATTGAGGTGCGAATCTGGTCCCCATGGCTGTTCCGTGTGTCTGGGTGAAGAACTGGTTGTCGAAGGTGAAGATATTGTGGTCCAGGATGAAGCGGATGAGATGTAAAATTGCATCTGGAAACTGGCAGTTGTCGGCGCTGAGCACTGAGGCCGTTGCAGCAATGCCATCGTCATGGGGGATGCTGGTGTACAGTGCCGAGACATCCATTGTGACGAGGAGTGCTCCTGGTTCAACTGCTCCATGTGTGCTGAGTTTCTGTAGGAAGTCATGATGTGGAGATGCCGGCGTTGGACTGGGGTAAACACAGTAAGAAGTTTAACAACACCAGGTTAAAGTCCAACAGGTTTATTTGGTAGCAAAAGCCACACAAGCTTTCGAGGCTCTGAGCCCCTTCTTCAGGTGAGTGGGAATTCTGTTCACAAACAGAACTTATAAGACACAGACTCAATTTACATGAATAATGGTTGGAATGCGAATACTTACAACTAATCCAGTCTTTAAGAAACAAAACAATGGGAGTGGAGAGAGCATCAAGACAGGATAAAAAGATGTGTATTGTCTCCAGACAAGACAGCCAGTGAAACTCTGCAGGTCCACGCAACTGTGGGAGTTACAAATAGTGTGACATAAATTCTGATTCTAGGATCGCATGATAAAGACTCAGGAGGAAAAAAGCAGAAATATTTATGTGAAATAGTGTGACATAAACCCAATATCCCGGTTGAGGCCGTCCTTGTGTGTGCGGAACCTGGCTATCAGTTTCTGCTCCGCGACTCTGCGCTGTCGTGTGTCGCGAAGGCCGCCTTGGAGAACGCTTACCCGAATATCAGAGGCCGAATGCCCGTGACCGCTGAAGTGACCGCTGAAGTCACGGGCATTCGGCCTCTGATATTCGGGTAAGCGTTCTCCAAGGCGGCCTTCGCGACACACGACAGCGCAGAGTCGCGGAGCAGAAACTGATAGCCAGGTTCCGCACACACAAGGACGGCCTCAACCGGGATATTGGGTTTATGTCACACTATTTCACATAAATATTTCTGCTTTTTTCCTCCTGAGTCTTTATCATGCGATCCTAGAATCAGAATTTATGTCACACTATTTGTAACTCCCACAGTTGCGTGGACCTGCAGAGTTTCACTGGCTGTCTTGTCTGGAGACAATACACATCTTTTTAGCCTGTCTTGATGCTCTCTCCACTCCCATTGTTTTGTTTCTTAAAGACTGGATTAGTTGTAAGTATTCGCATTCCAACCATTATTCATGTAAATTGAGTCTGTGTCTTATACGTTCTGTTTGTGAACAGAATTCCCACTCACCTGAAGAAGGGGCTCAGAGCCTCGAAAGCTTGTGTGGCTTTTGCTACCAAATAAACCTGTTGGACTTTAACCTGGTGTTGTTAAACTTCTTTCTGTGGGAAGTCCATAGTGTCGTGACAAAAGCCGGGGGTTCTTTGTACAATGGGTTTCAGGATGCCCTCGACGTAGCCGGAGAGGTTCTCGCACAGGGTCCCATTGCCCGATACGATGGGATGGCCGGGTGTGTTTGCCTTGTGTATCTTCGGGAGGCAGTAGAGATCTCCAACGCGGGGAGTGATGTGCATCAATTGGACACGAGGCACAAAGCTTCGGTAAAAGAAGGCTTTTATTAACTAACAATGGAACTATCAGAACTTTAACACACTATCCCAGACTGAAGAGGTCCCGCCCGAGCAGGGGGTCTTATACCTCTCCCAGGAGGCGGAGCCCGACTGGGATGTGCCACAACAGTAACAACCACAGGTGTATCAATCCCACCCTAGCCCAACAACAACATTAGAACAATCCCACAGTGGGAACCAACGATGGTTCACCACATTCACCCCTCCTTTGAGAACAAAGGCCGGCGGGGTACGAAAACAGACTAAAATGTCAACAGATTATAAGTTCAGACGGTCTGGAGGACCGCACCGTCGTTGTGACCTCCTCAATACCGGCGGTGACACCGGAGTAGGTGCTTGCGGTGGCGTTCTCCCCAAAACAGCGTCCAGCTGTTCTCCCACGGACTCACAGGCCGGTTGACCCTGATGAAACGGTAGTGCAGGGGATCCTGACACATTCTGCGATGGCGACGATCTTCGGGGCTCAGGCAAGCTGTGCATTGGAGTAAAACTGTTAAGCACTGGTCCCGATGCTGTCCGCGCCACGTCCGGGGGAGAAATAAGGGATAAGGGATTCGTTACTGGGGGTATGGGAGCGACAGGAGTTGCTATGTCCCCTGCGGGCGCCAGGTCTCGGATCGAGACTGTGTCCTCTCGCCCGTCAGGATATGCCACATAGGCATACTGAGGGTTGGCGTGGAGGAGGTGGACCTGTTCGACCAAGGGGTCGGACTTGCGGGCCCTTACATGTCGCCGCAGGAGGACGGGTCCTGGGTACGTCAATCAGGCTGGTAAAGATATCCCCGAGGACGACTTCCAAGGGAATGAGAACATCTTCTCGAGGGGAGTAGCATTGGTTGCCGTACACAGGAGGGAGCGAATGGAGTGAAGCGCATCAGGGAGGACCTCCTGCCAACGGGAGACTGGAAGGCCTTTGGACTTCAGCGCCAATAGGACAGCCTTCCAGACTGTAGCATTCTCTCGTTCCACCTGTCCATTACCCCTAGGGTTGTAACTCGTGGTCCTACTAGAGGCAATCCCGTATGAGAGCAGGAATTGCCTCAAGTCATTACTCATGAACGACGAGCCCCTGTCGCTATGGATGTAGCTGGGGTACCCGAACAGGGTAAAAAGATCACGGAATGCCTTGATCACCGTGGCAGCCGACGTGTCCGCGCAGGGACAACAAACGGGAACCGGGAGTACTCATCTATTATGTTCAGAAAGTACACGTTCCGATCTGTTGAGGGAAGGGGGCCCTTAAAATCCACACTCAGCCTCTCGAAGGGGCGAGTGGCCTTGACCAAATGTGCCCGGTCAGGTCGGTAAAAGTGCGGTTTGCATTCCGCGCAAATCCGACAGCTCCTTGTCACCGACCTGACGTCCTCCACCGAGTAAGGCAGGTTGCGGGCTTTGACAAAGTGGTAGAGCCGAGTGACCCCAGGATGGCACAGGTCATTATGGAGGGCGTTCAAGCGATCCTCCTGCGTAGTAGCGCATGTTCCGCGCGAGAGGGCATCCGAGGGCTCATTGAGTTTCCCCGGACGATACATGATATCGTAATTATAGGTGGAGAGTTCAATTCTCCACTGCAAGATCTTGTCATTCTTGATCTTGCCCCTCTGCGTGTTGTTGAACATGAACGCCACGGACCGCTGGTCTGTGATCAGGGTGAACCGCTTTCCCGCCAGGTAATGGCGCCAGTGTCTGACGGCCTCCACAATGGCCTGGGCCTCCTTTTCCACCGCTGAATGCCGAATTTCGGGGCCTTGGAGGGTGCGGGAAAAAAACGCGACGGGCCTGCCCGCCTGGTTAAGTGTGGCGGCCAGGGCGAAATCAGATGCATCGCTTTCCACCTGAAAAGGGATGGATTCGTCTACCGCGTGCATCGTGGCTTTCGCAATGTCGTGTTTCAATTCCTTGAAGGCCAATTGGGCCTCTGGCGTGAGTGGAAAAGTCGTGGACTTAATAAGCGGACGGGCTCTGTCCGCGTAGTTGGGGACCCACTGTGCATAATAGGAGAAGAAGCCTGGGCATCTTCTCAGTGCTTTTGCGCTAGCGGGCAAGGGAAGTTCAGCAAGGGGGCGCATACGGTCTGGATCAGGGCCAATGACCCCGTTTTCAACTACGTATCCCAGGATGGCTAACCGGCGCGTACGGAACACACACTTCTCCCTGTTGTAGGTCAAGTTCAGGCGAGCTGCAGTGCGTAAAAAGTTCTGGAGATTTGTGTCATGGTCCTGCTGGTCATGGCCGCAGATGGTGACATTATCCAGGTACGGGAAGGTAGCCCGCAACCTGTTCTGGTCCACCATTCGGTCCATAGCACGCTGGAAGACCGGGACCCCATTGGTGACACCAAATGGAACCCTAAGGAACTGATACAGACGACCATCCGCCTCAAAGGCCATGTAGTGTCGGTCCTCTGGGCGAATGGGGAGTTGGTGGTAGGCGGACTTAAGGTCTATGGTGGAGAACACCCGGTACTGCGCAATCTGATTGACCATATCAGATATGCGCGGGAGAGGATATGCATCCAGCTGCGTATATCGATTAATGGTCTGACTGTAATCAATGACCATCCGGGGTTTGTTCCCGCTCTTGACCACCACAACCTGTGCTCTCCACGGACTAACACTGGGCTGTATGATCCCTTCTTTGAGGAGTCGCTGAACCTCAGATCTGATGAAGATCCGATCTTCAGTGCTGTAATGCCTACTTTTAGTAGCGATGGGCTTGCAGCCTGGTACCAGATTCTGAAATAAAGAGGGTGTGGTGATCTTTAACGTAGAAAGATTGCAGGCGGGGCGCTTTGGACAATTTGGAGACTGCAGCTGTTCCCCCACTGTCAGCGAAGGGAGTGGCCCACTGTACTGTAGGATCACACTCTTCATGTGGAGCATAAAGTTTAGTCCGAGGAGAATTGGTGCGCAAAGATGCGGCAACACAAGGAGCCTGAATCGCTCGTAAATTGTGCCTTGCACTTTCAAAGTTACCACACAACGTCCTAGCACAGGGACAGACTGGGACCTTGATGCCATAGAGATTGTCTGTTTGGCAGGTTGAATCTGGAGTCCACACCTCTTCACAGTGTCAGGGTGAATAAAGCTCTCAGTGCTCCCGCTGTCAAACAGACAATAAATTGCACGACCATTTACCTGTATATCCATCATCGAACAATCAAGCCTGTGATGCCTAGCCTGGTCCAGGGTGATCGACGCCACCGTTGGTCCGTGAACGTCACTGCAGGCAGCTGAAGTCGATGCTGAGGACCCCTGCTGGTCGCTCATGGTCATCGTCGACCAAAATGGCCGCCCCCATGAATCGCACATGGGTGAGGGCGCCAAACGTAGCGACCCCTGGTGGTCATCCTCCTCCGACTCCGTCGACCGCAATGGCGTCGTCCTGGACTCGCACGTGGACGAACCCCGTGAGTACTTCGACGACGATGGTGATGATCCCCGTTCCGAAGGGTCACAGGCCGCACTGCCGTTCTTGGGCTTCGATCTGCACACCTTCGCATAATGCCCCTTTTTACCGCATGAGGTACAGACTACCGCTTTAGCGGGACACTTTTGTCGTGGATGCTTGGCTCCTCCGCAGAAGTAGCACCGCGGGCCGCATGGGGCTGCAGCCGTCGTCTGGTCCACATGGGAGCACGCCATAACACTGCACTTCGAGCCCGTGGGGCGAGGAGGGATTTGCGACTGCTCCTGCCACGTTGTCTCCACGTGGTCCTCCGGATACAGGACCAAGCTCTTCGAAGCCGCCTCAAGCATTTCAGCTAATTCCATAGCTTGGGTCAGGTTGAGATTCCCCTTTTCTAGCAGCTTGAGACGGATGTATGAAGACCCGACCCCGGCCGCAAACGCATCTCGGGCGAGGTCGTACATGCTCTGCTCAGCCGACACAGCTTTGCAGTCACAGCCCCTGGCTAGCTGCAACAGCTCATTGGCGTAGTCCTCCATGGTTTCGCCCGACTGCCGACGTCGTGTAGCGAGGAGGTAACGAGCGTGGATCTCGTTAGGAGGTTTCGTATAGCGCTTTTTTAAAAGCTCGAGGGCCCTCGGGTAAGTGGTGGCCGCACGGATCGCGAGGTAGACTGTGTCGCTTACCCTCGCATGGAGGACCCGGAGTCTGTCATCATCTGTGGTGACCGCTGCGGAGGCTGCTAGGTAATCTTCAAAACACTTCAGCCAGTGGTCGAAGGTGTTAGAGGCACCCACCGCACGTGGATCTAGCGTCAGACGTTCTGGCTTTAGGATTTGCTCCATACTCTCCTTTCTTTTTTTTTCTTCCGTCGAGAGTTTAATGTTAGTTAATAAAATTGATGCGCATCAATTGGACACGAGGCACAAAGCTTCGGTAAAAGAAGGCTTTTATTAACTAACAATGGAACTATCAGAACTTTAACACACTATCCCAGACTGAAGAGGTCCCGCCCGAGCAGGGGGTCTTATACCTCTCCCAGGAGGCGGAGCCCGACTGGGATGTGCCACAACAGTAACAACCACAGGTGTATCAATCCCACCCTCGCCCAACAACAACATTAGAACAATCCCACAGTGGGAACCAACGATGGTTCACCACAGGGAGTACGTGGGATGAGAGCACGGGGGGTGCTCTGAAGGTCCGGATCAAATGTTTTGATCAGTCTGTTGAGTTGACGGGTGTGTTCTTTGGTCGGATCTGCGGGTAACTGTCTGTAGTGTTCCTCGTTGTTCAGTTGTCAGAATAGGAACAGAGTACCCTTCGTCGTCCAGTACTTCCCCAGAGCGGAGAAGCTACGACATCTTCTCTGGAGCCTGTCCTGGGAGTGTTTGGTGGGGACAGTTTTCGGGGTATAAATATTTAAATCTGTTGTTTGCCCTCTGCTTATCCAGCAGCCGTTCTGTATCGTTCCGTCCCCGGGAAATTCCCCCGAGTCAGTTTTGCATCGGGGAACCATCCTAAAGCGGCTTCTCACTATGTTTCCCCCACATCCTGCCATCCAGCCCATCCGCTGTGGGTAGTAAATCCCGCCCACTCTCAGTGTTGCTGTGCTGGTGTTTGAGGCGCTGTATCCTGAATTCCCGATGTGGAGATGCCGGCGTTGGACTGGGGTAAACACAGTAAGAAGTTTAACAACACCAGGTTAAAGTCCAACAGGTTTATTTGGTAGCAAAAGCCACACAAGCTTTCGAGGCTCTGAGCCCCTTCTTCAGGTGAGTGGGAATTCTGTTCACAAACAGAACTTATAAGACACAGACTCAATTTACATGAATAATGGTTGGAATGCGAATACTTACAACTAATCCAGTCTTTAAGAAACAAAACAATGGGAGTGGAGAGAGCATCAAGACAGGCTAAAAAGATGTGTATTGTCTCCAGACAAGACAGCCAGTGAAACTCTGCAGGTCCACGCAACTGTGGGAGTTACAAATAGTGTGACATAAATTCTGATTCTAGGATCGCATGATAAAGACTCAGGAGGAAAAAAGCAGAAATATTTATGTGAAATAGTGTGACATAAACCCAATATCCCGGTTGAGGCCGTCCTTGTGTGTGCGGAACCTGGCTATCAGTCCCGAGGCATGGTACATTGGGGAAACTATGCAGACGCTGCGACAACGGATGAATGAACACCGCTCGACAATCACCAGGCAAGACTGTTCTCTTCCTGTTGGGGAGCACTTCAGCGGTCACGGGCATTCGGCCTCTGATATTCGGGTAAGCGTTCTCCAAGGCGGCCTTCGCGACACACGACAGCGCAGAGTCGCGGAGCAGAAACTGATAGCCAGGTTCCGCACACACAAGGACGGCCTCAACCGGGATATTGGGTTTATGTCACACTATTTCACATAAATATTTCTGCTTTTTTCCTCCTGAGTCTTTATCATGCGATCCTAGAATCAGAATTTATGTCACACTATTTGTAACTCCCACAGTTGCGTGGACCTGCAGAGTTTCACTGGCTGTCTTGTCTGGAGACAATACACATCTTTTTAGCCTGTCTTGATGCTCTCTCCACTCCCATTGTTTTGTTTCTTAAAGACTGGATTAGTTGTAAGTATTCGCATTCCAACCATTATTCATGTAAATTGAGTCTGTGTCTTATAAGTTCTGTTTGTGAACAGAATTCCCACTCACCTGAAGAAGGGGCTCAGAGCCTCGAAAGCTTGTGTGGCTTTTGCTACCAAATAAACCTGTTGGACTTTAACCTGGTGTTGTTAAACTTCTTCCTGAATTCCCAGCAGGGGGAGACTTTGCATCACAATTCGGAATATCCTGGCAAGGAGCAAACACCGCCACCTTATGGGAAATACAGAGACTGCAGGCAGCGTTCTGCCAGACTGCTGGTGGGAGAATGGTCCAGTGAGAGTGACCATCCGGCCCATCATACTCGTCCCACCTTCTTGGAAAAAGAAAGACTTGCATTTATATAGCACCTTTCACAACCACAAGACATCCCAGCGTGCTTCCCAGTCAATGAAGTACTGTTGAAGTGTTTCCAATTGACACACAGCAAGATCCCACAAAGAGCAACATGGTAATGAATTGTGTTTTAGTGATGGTGATTGGGGGGTAAATACTGAGCAGCAGAATGGGGTGAACTCCCCTGCTGTGCTCTGAATGAATCTTTCTAACCCACGTCACAGCCTCAGTAGAACATCTCACCCGAAAGATCGCACCTGTGACAGAGTGGCACTCCTTCAGTGCTGCCCCAGAGTGTCCGCCCAGACTTCAGGCTGAGGTTCCTGGAATGGTAAATCGCCCCCATCCTTCCCACTCAGAGGTCAGAAGATTGCTGTGCTGCCTCTTTGTATCAGCTATCTCATTAATCCAGCTGATTCCTCTCATTCCCCAGCACTGGAACCATCTCACCTTCAATCAGTGATTCCATTCTCCTGCCAGTCAGACAGGACATCACAAGAACTGCCTCCGTAAGGACCATACGAGCAAGGGTGGGCCAATCGGCCCATCGAGTCTGTTCCATCATTCAGTACTATCACAGCTGATCATCCACTTTTCCCCGCACTATCTCAATATTCCTTTATGTCATTGATATTCAGAAACATGCCAGCCTCTGCTTTAAACATTGTCAATGACTGAGTTTCCACAGCCTTCTAAACTCCAGCGAATACAGGCCCATCGACCCAATCTCTCCTCAGACAACAACCCTGCCATCCCAGGAATCAGTCTGGTGAACCTTCACAGCACTCGCTCTGTGGGAAGTATATCCTTTGTGAGGAGAGAAGACTAAAACTGCACACAATGCTCCAGGTGTGGTGTCACTAAGGCCCGGTACAGCCGCAGTAAGACCCCCCTGCTCCTGTACTCAAGTCCTCTTGCAATGAAGGCCACCAGACCCTCTTGAATGCTTCAACTGAACCTGCCTCCACCACACTTCCAGGCAGTGCATCCCAGACCCAAACCACTCGCTGTGTGAAAAACCATAAGACCATGAGACATAGGAGCAGAATGAGGCCACTCGGCCCATCAAGGTCTGCTCCGCCATTCAATCATGGCTGATATTTTTCCCATCCCCATTCTCCTGCCTTTTCCTCATAACCCCTGATCCCCTTATTAATCAAGAACCTATCTATCTCTGTCTTAAAGACACTCAATGACCCGGCCTCCACAGCCTTCTGCGGCAAAGAGTTCCACAGATTCACCACTCTCTGGCTGAAGAAATTCCTCCTCATCTCTGTTTTAAAGGATCGTCCCTTCAGCCTGAGGTTGTGCCCTCTGGTTCTAGTTTTTCCTACTAGTGGAAACATCCTCTCCACATCCACTCAATCCAGGCCTCGCAGTATCCTGTAAGTTTCAATAAGATCCCCCTTCATCCTTCTAAACTCCAACAAGTACAGACCCAGAGTCCTCAACGTTCATCGTACGACAAGGTTTTTCTCACATCACATTTGCTTCTTTTGCAAATCGCTTTAAACCTGTCCCCTCTCTCTCGATCCTTTTACGATCAGGAACAGTTTCTCCCCATTTACTCTGTCCATCTCCCTCTGTCCCCATTAACTACCTTCTTACTAAACTAATTTCCTTCAATTCCTCAGTCTCCCTGGTTCTTGGTTCTCGAATTCTGGGAGATTTCCTAAGTGGAAACAGGCACAAAGTCATCATTTAGCTTCCCCGCCATTCCTCTATTCCCCGTTGTAAATTCTCCAGACCCTGCCTGGAGTGGGCCCACATTATCCTGGCCAAACATTTCCTTTTCCCATCCCTACAGCTCTGTCACTGAGTGTGGATCACCTCATCCAGAGGTCAGATGGGTAGCAGCTATCAGAGTGATTGTGCACTGAACCCTCACTGATCCTGGGAGCGTTGGAAATGGAGGAGATTCCCAAACCCTTCCTGATTCCCTGTCCCGGATGTTACTAAATACTTTCGTTCTCAGATGTAACAGGAATACTGGAAGCTCCAATTCACTCCCATCGCTCATCCACAGAATCTCCGGCGATGAAAAGTTCCACATTTACAATCTCACTTCTGAGTCAAAATGTTGTGGGTTCAAATCCCACCTCTGTCAAACACCCACAAACACATTACAGCAGAGTGCCGAGGGAGTGCCGCACTGTCAGAGGGTCAGTACTGAGGGAGTGCCGCACTGCCAGAGGTTCAGTACTGAGGGAGTGCCGCACTGCCAGAGGGTCAGTGCTGAGGGAGTGCTGCACTGTCAGAGGGTCAGTGCTGAGGGAGTGCTGCACTGTCAGAGGGTCAGTACTGAGGGAGTGCCGCACTGCCAGAGGTTCAGTACTGAGGGAGTGCCGCACTGCCAGAGGGTCAGTGCTGAGGGAGTGCTGCACTGTCAGAGGGTCAGTGCTGAGGGAGTGCCGCACTGTCAGAGGGTCAGTACTGAGGGAGTGCCGCACTGTCAGAGGGTCAGTACTGAGGGAGTGCTGCACTGTCAGAGGGTCAGTGCTGAGGGAGTGCTGCACTGTCAGAGGGTCAGTACTGAGGGAGTGCTGCACTGTCAGAGGGTCAGTACTGAGGGAGGGCCGCACTGTCAGAGGGTCAGTGCTGAGGGAGTGCCGCACTGTCAGAGGGTCAGTACTGAGGGAGTGCCGCACTGTCAGAGGGTCAGTACTGAGGGAGTGCCGCACTGTCAGAGGGTCAGTGCTGAGGGAGTGCTGCACTGTCAGAGGGCCAGTGCTGAGGGAGTGCTGCACTGTCAGAGGGTCAGTACTGAGGGAGTGCCGCACTGTCAGAGGGTCAGTACTGAGGGAGTGCCGCACTGTCAGAGGGTCAGTGCTGAGGGAGTGCTGCACTGTCAGAGGGCCAGTGCTGAGGGAGTGCCGCACTGTCAGAGGGTCAGTACTGAGGGAGTGCTGCACTGTCAGAGGGTCAGTACTGAGGGAGTGCTGCACTGTCAGAGGGTCAGTACTGAGGGAGTGCTGCACTGTCAGAGGGTCAGTACTGAGGGAGTGCTGCACTGTCAGAGGGTCAGTACTGAGGGAGCAATGTACTGTCAGAGGGTCAGTACTGAGGGAGTGCCGCACTGTCAGAGGGTCAGTGCTCAGTGAGTGCTGCACTGTCAGAGGGTCAGTGCTCAGTGAGTGCTGCACTGTCAGAGGGTCAGTACTGAGGGAGTGCTGCACTGTCAGAGGGTCAGTACTGAGGGAGTGCCGCACTGTCAGAGGGTCAGTACTGAGGGAGTGCCGCACTGTCAGAGGGTCAGTGCTCAGTGAGTGCTGCACTGTCAGAGGGTCAGTACTGAGGGAGTGCCGCACTGTCAGAGGGTCAGTACTGAGGGAGTGCCGCACTGTCAGAGGGTCAGTGCTCAGTGAGTGCTGCACTGTCAGAGGGTCAGTGCTCAGTGAGTGCTGCACTCTTAAACCTCTGCAGTCCATGTGGTGTAGGTACTACCACAGTGCTGTTCGGGAGGGAATTCCAGGATTTTGACTCAGCGACTGCGAAGGAACGACGATATATTTCCAAGTCAGGACGGTGAGTGACTTGGAGTGGAATCTCCAGGTGGTGGTGTTCCCAGGTATCTGCTGCCCTTGTCCTTCTAGATGGAAGTGGTCGTGGGTTTGGAAGGTGCTGTCTCAGGATCTTTGGTGAATTGCTGCAGTGCATCTTGTAGATAGTACACACTGCTGCTACTGAGCGTCGGTGGTTGGGAGAATGAATGTTTGTAAATGCGGTGCCAATCAAGCGGGGCTGCTTTGTCCTGGATGGTGTTGAGCTTCTTGAGTGCTGTTGGAGCTGCACCCATCCAGGCAAGTGGGGAGTATTCCATCACACTCCTGACTTGTGCCTTGTAGATGGTGGATAGGCTTTGGGGAGTCAGGAGGTGAGTTACTCTCCGCAGGATTCCCAGCCTCTGACCTGCTCTAGTAGCCACTGTGTTTATGTGGTGAGTGCAGTTGAGTTTCTGGTCAAGGGTAACCCCAAGGATGTTGACAGTGGGGGATTCAGTGATGGGAACACTGTTGAATGTCAAGGGGCGGTGGTTAGAGTGTCTCTTATTGGTGATGGTCATTGCCTGATATTTGTGTGGCGCGAATGTTACTTGCCAGCCCAAACCTGGAGTACAGGGGCCCCACAGAGCCATTGGGGAGAGGAGGGTGGGGTGTTCTTGCCGAGGCCCAGGGAGAGGGTGGTCAAGGAGTATCTGGGGAAGAGGGGTAGAGTTGGTTGTTGGGGCTGGTGAGGCTTGAGGGCCTGTACCCTCCGAAACTCAAGCAGCCTGACCCTCCCCAGCCCCTGTCCTCCTCCCACCAGCTTCAAACCTAAAGCAGCCTTAACCTGTTGTGAGTGAGGGGCTTTGATTGGGGCAAGGGTGGTCTGTCGCAGGCCTTACCCACTCCCCAGGTCTGCCGCAGGCCTTACCGACTCCCCAGGTCTGCCGCAGGCCTTACCGACTTCCCAGGCAGTTGGGGCGGGCCAGGAGGGTGGAAAAAAATGCCACATGGGAAATTTTACTGGCACCAATGCTCCCACTCCCCCCCCCGCCCCCCCCCCCCCCCCCCCCCCCCACCCCATACCCGATGGTCCCCGACGTCTGGGGAAGATTAAGTTCTTCCCAATGTCTTAGGAGCATTTGTCTAGATTTCCAGATCAATCATTCAGTCAGCTTCCCAATCTGTCCCAACCCCAATCTCCTGTTCGCTCCCCACTCTCTTTCATATCCCACCCTCCTCTCATTCCACTTTCCTGCTCACTTGCTGGGTTCTGCATCTCCTGTTCAAAGACTTTCTTTGGGAGATGGGGGGGTGTTGGGGGGGGCGGGTGGTGGTGTGGGGGGGGGGGGGGGGTGAGGATGGGGGGAGGAGGTGGGGAGTGAGGGGGATGGGGGTTGGGGGGCTGTGGTGTCAAAGGTTTTGTGTCTGGAGTTTCCCGACTCCCAGCACCATCTGAGGAATAGACATTGGTCTCGATTCTGTTTGAACAGAGCAAGTATCCCGATGGAAAACCTCTTCATTCAGAATGGCCACGAACAAGAAACCCTGCCTGGCTCTGCCAGACTGTTAGAGAATCGACCCAGCCACGCCTGGAACAGCAAACATTCCGTCTCTGTTCAATGAAGCATTCCCTGGAACTAAACTCTTCCCGCAATGACCAAGTCTGCACTTTTGGCTGACTTGCTGCTGTCCAATGGGCTTAGAAAATCGCAGAACAATGTTTTCAATTAACACAAGAGCCACAGGAATGATGTTTAAACCGGTCGATTCATGGGAATCTGGAAGTGGCTGGCAGGGCGCCATTCCTCGTCAGCCAGAGGAGGGGGAATGAAGGACAGAAACTAAAGACAGAAAGGGGAATTAGAAAAGTGAGAAGCCGAGAAACAACGGGCCAGAATCAAACAGGGCCTCAGCAAACAGATTTGCAATGTTAAACAGACAAGCTTTGGCTTTGTGCGTTAACCCGCAGAGCAGTCACAATAAAGTGGATGAATTGGGACTTGTTTAATGGTAAAAAGTGGGTGGCATGGACAAGTTGGGCCGAAGGGCCTGTTTCCATGCTGTAAACCTCTATGACTCTATAATTAATTGGGTATGATATAGTTGGGATTACGGAGATATGGCTTTGGGGTGACCAGGGATGAGAAATGAACATCCAGGAGTGCTCAGGAAGGATGGGGAAGAAATTTAATTTAAAATCTACCAGCTGTGGTGGGATTTGAACGCACGTCCCCAGAACAATAGCCTGGACCTACTGGATTACTAATCCAGTGACAATACCATTATGTCACTAAGCCCCATCGCCCCAGACATGCTACAGTCTCTATTTCATCACTCACCTGATGAAGGAGCAGCGCTCCGAAAGCTCGTGCTACCAAATAAACCTGTTGGACTTTAACCTGGTGTTGTGACTTGTTACTGTGACTATTTGAAATAGATTGAGGGCGACTGGATACATCTTGGATGAATAAAGGCTTTATGGGTCCATGAATAGAGAGGGAATAGTGGGATACGGATCGAGTAAGGACAGAAGGTTTTCTTTTTAGTTTAATTAGGGCATCATGATCAGCACGGGTGAGGAGGGCCGAAGGGCCTGTTCCTGTGCCCTACTCTTCTTTGTTCTTTGTTAATAAGGAGTTCTATGTATAAAAAAGGTCAGACTGAATTAACGATGCGACTGTTCCACTCACCTCCCTGACTCCAACCGCTGGAGCTTCCTCAACTCTGGGTAAATGTCCTCTTGCCGATTGGCTCAGCTTCCCACAGTGACAATCCATAGGGTCCGGCCCGATCATGTGGCTCTCAGGTAATGCCTCTTAAAGGGCCCCCCTACCACACAATGTCCCTCTTAAAGAGCCACCCTAACACACAATGTCCCCCTTAAAGGGCCCCCCTACCACACAACGTCCCTCTTAAAGACCCACCCTACCACACAACTTCCCGCTTAAAGGGCCACCCTACCACACAATGTCCCCCTTAAAGGGCCCCCCACCACACAACGTCCCTCTTAAAGAGCACCCTACCACACAACTTCCCGCTTAAAGGGCCACCCTACCACACAATGTCCCGCTTAAAGAGCCACCCTAACACACAATGTCCCCCTTAAAGGGCCCCCCACCACACAACATCCCTCTTAAAGAGCCACCCTACCACACAACATCCCGCTTAAAGAACCACCCTAACACACAATGTCCCCCTTAAAGGGCCACCCTACCACACAACATCCCACCCTTAAAGGGTAATTTTACCGTACAATGTCCCGCTGGAAGAGCCAACTACCACACAACACCCCCTTAAAGGGCTACCCTACCACACGACATCCTCTTAAAGGGCCACCCTACCACACAACATCCTCTTAAAGGACCATACTACCACATTCCTCAAATGTTTTCTCTGTTTCATGAAGTGAAAACAAGGAATAGGAGCCCGAGTAGGCTATTCGGCCCTCGAGCCTGCTCTGCCATGCTGTAAGATCAAAGCTGATCCTCCACCTGCCCCTTCCTACCCACTTCCCCACCCTCACTCCCCCCAAATCTGTCTATCTCAGCCTGAAGCATTTCCACCGATGGAACATCCATAGTCCTCTGGGGTAGAGAAATCCAAGATTCTCCATCTTCTGAGTGAAGAAATTCTTCCTCATCTCAGTCCCAAGTGTCCCGTCCCCTATCCTGAGACTGTGTCCCCTGGTTCTACACCCCAGCCGGGGAGAAACATCCTTCCCCAACCTACCCCAACATCCCGTGAGCTCTGTTAGAATTTTATACATTTCAAGTTGACCAACTCTTCGAAACTTCCGAGGACACAAATCCAACTCAATCTTTCCTCATTCGATAGCTCACTTACCCAGGAATCTAGTGAAGATTTATTGTGCTGTCACTAATGCAAGTTTATCTTCCTTTAGATTCAGAGGCTGTCTACTTCCAGCATTTTAAAAATTGCTCTAGGAGATAAACATAAGCAAATTTTTAATTATTATAAATTTACAGGATGCGGGCGTCGCTGGCGAGCCAGCATTTATTACCCATCCCTAAGCACAATTGAGAAGATGGTGGTGAGCTGCCTTCCTGAATCGCTGTGGTCCATTTTGGTGTAGGTACACCCACAGTGCTGTTAGGGAGGGAATTCGAGGATTTTGACCCAGCGACAGTGAAGGAACGGCGATGTATTTCCAAGTCAGGATGGTGAGTGGTTTTGAGAGGAACCTGTAGGTGGTGGCGTTCCCAGGTATTAGGGTGGCACGGTAGCACAGTGGTTAGCACTGCTGCCTCACAGCTCCAGGGACCTGGGTTCAATTCCCGGCTTGGGTCACTGTCTGTGTGGAGTTTGCACGTTCTCCCCGTGTCTGCGTGGGTTTCCTCCGGGTGCTCCGGTTTCCTCCCACACTCCAAAGATGTGTGGGTTAGGTGGATTGGCCATGCTAAATTGACCCGAGTGTCAGGAGAATTAGCGGGGTAAATATGTGGGGTTACAGGGATAGGGCCTGGGTGCGATTGTGGCCGGTGTAGACTCGATGGGCCGAATGGCCTCCTTCTGCACTGTAGGGATTCTAAGATCTGCTGCTCTTGTCCTTCTAGATGGCAGTGGTTGTGGGTTTGGAAGGTGCTGTTTAAGGAACCTTGGTGAGTTGCTGCAGTGCATCTTGTAGCTCAGTGATGGGCAACCCTAGATGAGTGAGTGGGTCATATGAAGCCCTCCTTCATCTCAGTGGGCCACAAGATTGAAATCATGCTTGTTCACTCACCATGACCCCATGAATAAGATTAAATATATTTAATACAGGCTGAATATTTCAAAATGAATTGTAAGAACAAAGAACAAAGAACAATACAGCACAGGAACAGGCCCTTCGGCCCTCCAAGCCTGCGCCGCTCCCTGGTCCAAACTAGACCATTCTTTTGTATCCCTCCATTCCCACTCCGTTCATGTTGCTATCTAGATATGTCTTAAACATTCCCAGTGTGTCCGCCTCCACCACCTTGCCTGGCAGCGCATTCCAGGCCCCCACCACCCTCTGTCTAAAATATGTCCTTCTGATATCTGTGTTAAACCTCCCCCCGCCTCACCTTGAACCTATGACTCCTCGTGAATGTCACCACCGACCTAGGAAAAAGCTTTCCAACGTTCACCCTATCTATGCCTTTCATAATTTTATACACCTCTATTAGGTCTCCCCTCATCCTCCGTCTTTCCAGTGAGAACAACCCCAGTTTACCCAATCTCTCCTCATAACTAAGCCCTTCCATACCAGGCAACATCCTGGTAAACCTCCTCTGCACTCTCTCTCAAGCCTCCACGTCCTTCTGGTAGTGTGGCGACCAGAACTGGACACAGTATTCCAAATGCGGCCGAACCAACATTCTATACATTTGCAACATGAGACCCCAACTTTTATACTCTATGCCCCGTCCGATAAAGGCAAGCATGCCATATACCTTCTTCACCACCTTCTCCACCTGTGACGTCACCTTCAAAGATCTGTGGACTTGCACACCCAGGTCCCTCTGCGTATCTACACCCTTTATGGTTCGACCATTTATCGTATAGCTCCCCCCTACATTAGCTCTACCAAAATGCATCACTTCACATTTATCTGGATTGAACTCCATCTGCCATTTCTTTGCCCAAATTTCCAGCCTATCTATATCCATCTGTAGCCTCTGACAATGTTCCTCACTATCTGCAAGTCCAGCCAATTTCGTGTCATCTGCAAACTTACTGATCACCCCAGTTACACCTTCTTCCAGATCGTTTATATAAATCAAAAAAACAGCAGAGGTCCCAATACAGAGCCCTGCGGAACACCACTAGTCACAGGCCTCCAGCCGGAAAAAGACCCTTCCACTACCACCCTCTGTCTTCTGTGACCAAGCCAGTTCTCCACCCATCTAGCCACCTCCCCCTTTATCCCATGAGATCCAACCTTTTGCACCAACCTACCATGAGGGACTTTGTCAAACGCTTTACTAAAGTCCATATAGACGACATCCACGGCCCTTCCCTCATCAACCATTCTAGTCACTTCTTCAAAAAACTCCACCAGGTTAGTGAGGCATGACCTCCCTCTCACAAAACCATGCTGACTATCGTTAATGAGATAATTCCTTTCTAAATGCGCATACATCCTATCTCTAAGAATCCTCTCCAACAACTTCCCTACCACAGACGTCAAGCTCACCGGCCTATAATTACCCGGGTTATCCTTTCTACCCTTCTTAAATAACGGGACCACATTAGCTATCCTCCAATCCTCTGGGACCTCACCTGTATCCAGTGACGAGACAAAGATTTGCGTCAGAGGCCCAGCGATTTCATCTCTCGTCTCCCTGAGCATCCTTGGATAGATTCCATCAGGCCCTGGGGATTTGTCAGTCTTTATATTCTCTAACAAACCTAACACTTCCTCCCTTGTAATGGAAATTTTCTCTAACGGTTCAACACTCCCCTCCGAGACACTCCCAGTCAACACATCCCTCTCCTTTGTGAATACCGACACAAAGTATTCATTTAGGATCTCCCCTACTTCTTTGGGCTCCAAGCATAATTCCCCACTTTTGTCCCTGAGAGGTCCGATTTTTTCCCTGACAACCCTTTTGTTCCTAACGTATGAATAAAATTGTAGAAAGTGTTTAATCATTTATATATTAATGGTTAAAACAATATGTACATTTGGACACAGAGGGAGCACATGGCTCTCACAGTCAATGTGAGCAATCAGCACGCACATCACTTCACTTGCCCTTGCTTTATGTGCAAATCACTTCAGTCATACCAGTAGGAAAAAAAACTACGCAGATGGAAATCAGCGGAATGTGGCAACTCTGTGCATGGCGACAGACAACGAAGTGTCTTGTGGGCCGCATTCAGAACCGAGATGGGCCGCATGTGGCCCCTGGGCAGCAGGTTGATGAGGGTGGTACACAAGGCTGCCACTGCTTGTTGCTGGTGGAGGGAGTGAGTGTTTGTGGAAGAGGTAACAACGAGACAGTCTGTTTTGTCCTGGATGGTGTCACAGTTTCAGGATAAGGGGCGACAGATTTAAAATAGAGCTGAAGGGGAAATTACTTCTATCTAAGGATGGAGAGTCTGTGGAACTTACTGTCCCAGAGTGCGGTGGATGCTGGGGCAGTGAGTAAATTTAAAAAGGAGCGGGACAGATTTTTAATTAGTAATGGGTTGAAGGGTTATGGAGAACAGGCAGAACAGTGGAGTTGAGACCAAGACAAGATCAGCCATGATCATATTGAATAGCAGAGCAGGCTCGAGGGGCTGAATGGCCTCCTCCTGCTCCTAGCACTTATGTTCTTATGTTCCAGGATTCAGAGACAGTGAAGGAATGGCGATATATTTCCAAGTCAGGATGGTGAGTGGCTTGGAGGGGAGGTTGCAGGTGGTGGTGTTCCCATGTATCTGCTGCCATTGTCCTCCTAGATGGAAATGGTCATGCGTTTGGAAGGTGCTGCCTAAGGAGCCTTGGTGCTCCTGAGTGTCGGTGGTGGAGGGATTGGTTGTTGAAGGTGTTGTCCTGGATGGTGTTGAACTTCTTGAGTGTTGTTGGAGCTGCATCCATCCAGGCAAGTGGGGAGTATTCCATCACACTCGTGACTTGTGCCTTGTAGATGATGGACAGGCTTTGGGGAGTCAGGAGGTGGGTTACTCACCACAGGATTCCCAGCCTCTGACCTGTTCTGGCAGCCACAGTGTTTGTACGGCTGGGCCCAGTTCAGTTTCTGGTCAATGGTAACCCCCAGGATGTTGGTAGTGAGGGATTCAGTGATGGTGGTGCCATGGTAAGGGCGATGCTTAGTTTTTCTCGTGTTGGAGATGGTCATTGCCTGGCACTTGTGTGGCGTGAATGTTACTTGCCACTTGTCAGCCCAAGCCTGGATATTGTCCAGGTCTTGCTGCATTTGGACATGGACTGTTTCAGTATCTGAGGAGTGGCGTTTTTAATTTATTCTGGGGACAGGGGGTGCGTCACCATCAAGTACGACAATTATTGGCTGACCAGTTGCCCTGATAAGGTTGTGGTGAGAATTCCTTTTGAACCATTGCAGCCCATGTGATTGGACGTGAAGCTATCGAACACATGTTTATATAAGTCCTGGGGGTTGGTTTAGCTCAGTTGGTTGGACAGCTGGTTAGTGATGCAGAGCGATGCCAACAGCACAGGTTCAATTCCTGTACCGGCTGAGGTTATTCATGAAGGTGAGGTATCTAAATGGATACAAAATTGGCTTGATGACAGAAACCAGAGGGTGGTTGTAGAGGGTTGTTTTTCAAACTGGAGGCCTGTGACCAGCGGTGTGCCGCAGGGATCGGTGCTGAGTCCACTGTTATTTGTCATTTATATTAATGATTTGGATGAGAATATAGGAGGAATGGTTAGTAAGTTTGCAGATGACACTAAGATTGGTGGCATAGTGGACAGTGAAGAAAGTTATCTCCAATTGCAACGGGTTCTTGATCAATTGGGCCAGTGGGTTGACGAATGGCAGATGGAGTTTAATTTAGATAAATGCGAGGTGATGCATTTTGGTAGATTGAACCAGGGCAGGACTTACTCAGTTAATGATAGTGTGCTGGGGAGAGTTACAGAACAAAGAGATCTGGGGGTGCATGTTCATAGCTCCTTGAAAGTGGAGTCACAGGTGGACAGAGTGGTGAAGAAGGCATTCGGCATGCTTGGTTTCATTGGTCAGAACATTGAATACAGGAGTTGGAATGTCTTGTTGAAGTTGTACAAGACATTGGTAAGGCCACACTTGGAATACTGTGTGCAGTTCTGGTCACCCTATTATAGAAAGGATATTATTAAACTAGAAAGAGTGCAGAAAAGATTTACTAGGATGCTACCGGGACTTGATGGATTGAGTTATAAGGAGAGGCTGGATAGACTGGGACTTTTTTCTCTGGAGCGTAGGAGGCTGAGGGGTGATCTTATGGAGGTCTATAATGAGGGGCACAGATCAGCTAGATAGTCAATATCTTTTCCCAAAGGTAGGGGAGTCTAAAACTAGAGGGCATAGGTTTAAGGTGAGAGGGGAGAGATACAAAAGTGTCCAGAAGGGCAATTTTTCACACAGAGGGTGGTGAGTGTCTGGAACAAGCTGCCAGAGGTGGTATTAGAGGAGGGTACAATTTTGTCTTTTAAAAAGCATTTAGACAGTTACATGGGTACGATGGGTATAGAGGGATATGGACCAAATGCGGGCAATTGGGATTAGCTTAGGGGTTTAAAAAAAAGGGCGGCATGGACAAGTTGGGCCGAAGGGCCTGTTTCCATGCTGTAAACCTCTATGACTCTCCCACTCTATGAAGGCCCTGCCTTCTCAACCCTGCCCCTTGCCTGAGGTGTGGTGACCCTCAGGAGCACCCCCCTCCGCTCCCCTCCCACTCTCCCCCTCTCCCCTTTGAGGGGGGAGCAGCTCAATTCCGGCTCGGGTCACTGTATGTGTGAAGTTTGCACATTCTCCTCGTGTCTGTGTGGGTTTCCTCCGGGTGCTCCGGTTTCCTCCCACATTCTGGAAGACGTGCTGGTTAGGTGCATTGACCCGAACAGGCGCCGGACTGTGGCGACTAGGGGAATTTCACAGTAACTTCATTGTTAATGTAAGCCTTACTTGTGACTAATAAATAAACTTTTCAATCATCTTTCAGGGTCTGGTTTCAGATGTGGAAGTTTGGGCTTTGGTGCTGTACACTGTTGTGGAGCCAGAGCCCAGGGCCAGTGTGAGGTGTTGGGAGGGAAGGGACAGGGGAGTGGAGCATTATTGGAGGGAGCGAGGTCCTGAGGTCCACTCCCTTCCCCTGACATTAGCAGCCAGCAATGACCTCAGTCAGGAGCTGCCACCATGCTGAATGGGGCCGGCCAATGGGATTGAGAGAAAGAATTTCTGTCCATGGGAGATGTTTAGATCAAGGGACCTTGTCTGTGAATGAGCCTATCAGGAAGGAGATTAGGAAACAGTGCTTCACCAAGGGTGGAGTTGTCGTCCAGCCCGCAGGCTCAATGAATAACTTTAAATCCAAGGTCAAGATTTTTGCTCTTCAAAAGTATGAAAGAACATAGTTTATTTTATTTATTAGTGTCACAAGTAGGCTGACATTAACACTGCAATGAAGTTACTGTGAGAATCCCCAAGTCGCCACACTCCGGCACCTGTTCGAGTCAATGCACCCTAACCAGCACGTCTTTCAGACTGTGGGAGGAAACCAGAGCACCCGGAGGAAACCCACGCAGACACGGGGAGAACATGCAAACTCCACACAGACAGTGACCTAAGCTGGGAATCGAACCCGGGTCCCTGGCGCTGTGAGGCAGCAGTGCCAACCACGGTGCCACCGTGCCGCCCCCTGGGGCCAAGTGCTCGGAGTTAAAATGATGATCAGTCATGATCCCTTTGTGTACCAGAGCAGGGTCGAGAACCCCAATGGCCTCCTGCTGTTCCTTGGGTCCCCATTTAGGACCCTTGCTGATGGTACCAGCTTAATTGTGACTCCAGTCCCATACCAGTGCTCCCTAGACATGAGCTAGGAGGATTCTGTGTTCTTTCAAACCCTCTCCAGCACTGTGGGTGGACCTACACCACACTGCCTGCAACGGATCCAGAAGGCAGCTCACCACCACCTTCTCAAGGAACAACTGGGGATGGGCAATAAAAGCTGGCCGCCAGCGACACTCACATCCTCTGAGTGACGAATAAATAAATTAGAAAAGATTAATTAAAGAAGGAATGCATTTCTCATTGGGATGTGATAATCCCAGCTGAATCTGCTGAGAAGCGATGTGGGAGACATTAATCTTGGGATTTAGTGTAACTGTGAAAGTTTGGCTTGATTTTTAATGACTGATTTATGATCATCAGCTGGAGGTAACATTCCCATTTTATTAGGCATGATTGGCTCCCACCAAACTGACGCTGAAAGTTGTGGGTTCAAATCCACGTCCAGACAGTGTGGCACTGACCCTCTGACAGTGCGGCATTCCCTCAGTACTGACCCTCTGACAGTGTGGCATTCCCTCAGTACTGACCCTCTGACAGTGCGGCACTCCCTCAGCACAGACCCTCTGACAGTGCGGCACTGTCTCAGTACTGACCCTCTGACAGTGCGGCACTCCCTCAGCACAGACCCTCTGACAGTGCGGCAGTGTCTCAGTACTGACCCTCTGACAGTGCGGCACTCCCTCAGTACTGACCCTCTGACAGTGCGGCACTCCCTCAGTACTGACCCTCTGACAGTGCAGCACTCCCTCAGTACTGACCCTCTGACAGTGCGGCATTCCCTCAGTACTGACCCTCTGAGAGTGCGGCATTCCCTCAGCACTGTCCCTCTGACAATGCGGCACTCCCTCAGTACTGACCCCCTGACAGTGCAGCACTCCCTCAGTACTGACCCTCTGACAATGCGGCACTCCCTCAGCACTGACCCTCTGACAGTGCAGCACTCCCTCAGTACTGAGGAGTTGGGGGTAGTGTGTTAAAGTGGATTGGGGACTGGCTATCCGACAGGAAGCAAAGAGTCGGAATAAATGGGTGTTTTTCCGGTTGGACGAAGGTAACTAGTGGCGTGCCGCAGGGATCGGTACTCGGGCCGCAACTGTTTACCATTTATATAGATGATCTGGAGGAGGGGACGGAGTGTAGGGTAACGAAGTTTGCAGACGACACAAAGATAAGTGGAAAAGTGAATCGTGTGGAGGACGGAGAAGATCTGCAGAGAGATTTGGACAGGCTGAGTGAGTGGGCGAGGATATGGCAAATGGAGTATAACGTTGAGAAATGCGAGGTTATACACTTTGGAGGAAATAATAACAAATGGGATTACTATCTCAATGGAAACAAATTAAAACATGCTACCGTGCAAAGGGACCTGGGGGTCATTGTGCATGAGACGCAAAAGCCCAGTCTGCAGGTACAACAGGTGATCAAGAAGGCAAATGGGATGTTGGCCTATATTGCGAGGGGGATAGAATATAAAAGCAGGGATGTCTTGATGCACCTGTACAGGGCATTGGTGAGGCCGCAGCTGGAATACTGTGTGCAGTATTGGTCCCCTTATATGAGGAAGGATATATTGGCATTGGAGGGAGTGCAGAGAAGGTTCACCAGGTTGATACCGGAGATGAGGGGTTTGGATTATGAGGAGAGGCTGAGGAGATTGGGTTTGTACTCGTTGGAGTTTAGAAGGATGAGGGGGGATCTTATGGAGACTTATAAGATAATGCGGGGGCTGGATAGGGTGGAGGCGGAGAGATTCTTTCCACTTAGTAAGGAAGTTAAAACTAGAGGACACAGCCTCAAAATAAAGGGGGGTCGGTTTAAGACAGAGTTGAGGAGGAACTTCTTCTCCCAGAGGGTGGTGAATCTCTGGAATTCTCTGCCCACTGAGGTGGTGGAGGCTACCTCGCTGAATATGTTTAAAGCGCGGATGGATGGATTCCTGATCGGTAAGGGAATTAAGGGTTATGGGGATCAGGCGGGTAGGTGGTATTGATCCACGTCAGATCAGCCATGATCTTATTGAATGGGGGGGCAGGCTCGAGGGGCTAGATGGCCTATTCCTGCTCCTATTTCTTATGTTCTTATGTTCTTACTGACCCTCTGACAGTGCGGCACTCCCTCAGTACTGACCCTCTGACAGCGCAGCACTCCCTCAGTACTGACCCTCTGACAGTGCGGCACTCCCTCAGTACTGACCCTCTGATAGTGTGGCATTCCCTCAGTACTGACCCTATGACAGTGCGGCACTCCCTCAGTACTGACCCTCTGACAGTGCGGCACTCCCTCAGTACTGACCCCCTGACAGTGCAGCACTCCCTCAGTACTGACCCTCTGACAGTGCGGCACTCCCTCAGTACTGACCCTCTGACAGTGCGGCACTCCCTCAGTACTGACCCTCTGACAGTGTGGCACTCCCTCGGTACTGACCCTCTGACAGTGCGGCACTCCCTCAGTACTGACCCTCTGACAGTGCGGCACTCCCTCAGTACTGACCCTCTGACAGTGCGGCACTGTCTCAGTACTGACCCTCTGACAGTGCGGCACTCCCTCAGCACAGACCCTCTGACAGTGCGGCAGTGTCTCAGTACTGACCCTCTGACAGTGCGGCACTCCCTCAGTACTGACCCTCTGACAGTGCGGCATTCCCTCAGCACTGTCCCTCTGACAGTGCGGCACTCCCTCAGTACTGACCCTCTGATAGTGCAGCATTCCCTCAGCACTGTCCCTCTGACAGTGCGGCACTCCCTCAGTACTGACCCCCTGACAGTGCAGCACTCCCTCAGTACTGACCCTCTGACAATGCGGCACTCCCTCAGCACTGACCCTCTGACAGTGCAGCACTCCCTCAGTACTGACCCTCTGACAGTGCGGCACTCCCTCAGTACTGACCCTCTGACAGCGCAGCACTCCCTCAGTACTGACCCTCTGACAGTGCGGCACTCCCTCAGTACTGACCCTCTGACAGTGCGGCACTCCCTCAGTACTGACCCTCTGATAGTGCGGCATTCCCTCAGTACTGACCCTATGACAGTGCGGCACTCCCTCAGTACTGACCCTCTGACAGTGCGGCACTCCCTCAGTACTGACCCCCTGACAGTGCAGCACTCCCTCAGTACTGACCCTCTGACAGTGCGGCACTCCCTCAGTACTGACCCTCTGACAGTGCGGCACTCCCTCAGTACTGACCCTCTGACAGTGTGGCACTCCCTCGGTACTGACCCTCTGACAGTGCGGCACTCCCTCAGTACCGACCCTCTGACAGTGCGGCACTCCCTCAGTACTGATCCTCTGACAGTGCGGCACTCCCTCAGCACTGACCCTCTGACAGCGCAGCACTCCCTCAGTACTGACCCTCTGACAGTGCGGCACTCCCTCAGTACTGACCCTCTTACAGTGCGGCACTCCCTCAGTACTGACCCTCTGACAGTGCGGCACTCCCTCAGTACTGACCCTCTGACAGTGCGGCACTCCCTCAGTACTGACCCTCTGACAGTGCGGCACTCCCTCAGTACTGACCCTCTGACAGTGCGGCACTCCCTCAGTACTGACCCTCTGACAGTGCGGCACTCCCTCAGTGCTGACCCTCTGACAGTGGGGCGCTCCCTCAGTACTGACCCTCTGACAGTGCGGCACTCCCTCAGTACTGACCCTCTGACAGTGCGGCACTCCCTCAGTACTGATCCTCTGACAGTGCGGCATTCCCTCAGTACTGACCCTCTGACAGTGGGGCACAATGTTGAAGGACCCCACAATTACAGAAAGGATGTGGAAGCCATAGAACGGGTGCAGAGGAGATTTACGAGGATGTTGCCGGATTAAGTGGTATGCCTTATGAGGATAGGTTGAGAGAGCTAGGTCTATTCTCCTTGGAGAGGCGAAGGATGAGAGGTGACCTGATAGAGGTGTATAAGATGTTGAGAGGTATTGATAGAGTGGATTCTCAGAGGCTTTTACCCAGGGCTGAAATGGTTGTCACGAGAGGCCACAGGTTTAGGGTGCTGGGGAGTAGGTATAGAATTCATAGAAACCCTACAGTGCAGAAAGAGGCCATTCGGCCCATCGAGTCTGCACCGACCACAATCCCACCCAGGCCCTACCCCCATATCCCTACATATTTTACCCACTAATCCCTCTAACCTACTCATCTCAGGACACTAAGGGGCAAATTTTAGCATGGCCAATCAACCTAACCCACACATCTTTGGACTGTGGGAGGAAACCGGAGCACCCGGAGGAAACCCACGCAGACACGAGGAGAATGTGCAAACTCCACACAGACAGCGACCTGAGCCGGGAATCGAACCTAGGTCCCTGGAGCTGTGAAGCAGCAGTGCTAACCACTGTGCTACCATGCCGCCCATAGAGGAGATGTTCGGGGTAAGTTTTTCACTCAGTGGGTGGTGGGTGCATGGAATCGGCTGCCGGTAGTGGTGGTGGAAGCGGATTCGATAGGGTCTTTTAAGAGACTTTTGGAAAGGTTCATGGAGGTTAGTGAGATAGAGGGTTATAGATGAGCCTAGAAGGTAAGGAAATTGTTCGGTGCAACTTGTGGGCCGAAGGGCCTGTTTGTGCTGTCGCTTTTCTATGTTCTAATGTCCGGACTCAGGGTTTGGAGGTTACATCTGCAGAGACTGAAGGCAGCTGATGTTCTCCGAGCCGCTGTTCCCTGTCTCGATGAAGCAGAATGCCAGGTGTGGGATCGTGGTGTGATTCCTGCAGGAACTGGCTCCCTTTCTCACCTCCCCCAAGGTGTTGAACGGATTCAACATTGCCGTCTGACTCACTCAGCCTCACTTCGTAACACCTTCTGCACTTGTAAAACAACCGTCTCCAGCAACTGCGCTTCTGCCTGTTGCCATTTGGTAGAATCAGACGGAGAGAGACACAGCACAGGCTCAGAGACAAAATGCTGGGAAATGTCAGCAGGTCTGGCAGCACCTGTGGAGAGAGAATAGAGCCAACGTTTCGAGTCTGGATGACCCTTCCTCAGCGCTTAAGGCAAAGAGGTTCAGACGAGCTTTATGCTGTAAGTGTGAGGGTCTGGAGGATGGGGGTGCAATTGACCAAGATGTCATGGACAAGAGGAATGTAAATGGTTGTGATTAAAGACCGAGAATGGTGCTAATAGCGTCCGTTAAGAGATTGGAATGTTAAATGGCAGAACAAAGAGTATCAGAAGTCAAAGTGAGGAAGGTAGCAGACGGCCCCCGTGGGGTGAGAGGGAAAACAAGATGGAAAGCGAGATTTCAGAAATAGACACATGAAATGCTGGGAGAAATGAAAATTATAAATAATAAAAAGAATAAAAAGGCTGTTCTCTGGTAAGGATGGAAATGGAAAGTGGGAGGCCTTCAAAGGAGAAATTTTGAGAGTGCAGAGTTTGTATGTTCCTGTCAGGATTAAAGGCAAAGTAAATAGGAATAAGGAACCTTGGTTCTCGAGGGAGATTGTAACACTGATTAAGAGGAAGAGAGAGTTGTATGAAATGTACAGGCAGCAAGGAACACATCAGATGTTCGAGGAGTATAAAAAGTGCAAGAAGCTACTTAAGGGGGAAATCAGGAGGGCTAAAAGAAGACATGAGGTTGCCTTGGCAGACAGAGTGAAGGAAAATCCAAAGAGCTTCTATAGGTATGTTAGGAGCAAAAGGATAGTGAGGGATAAAATTGGTCCTCTTGAAGACCAGAGTGGTAGACTGTGTATGGAACCAAAAGAGATGGGGGAGATACTAAATGGTTTTTTTGCATCCGTATTTACTGAGGAAACGGGCATGGAGTCTACGGAAATAGGGCAAACAGGTAGGGAGGCCATGGAACCTTTACAGATTAAAGGGGAGGAGGTGCTTGCTGTCTTGAGGCAAATCAGAGTGGATAAATCCCCAGGATCGGACAGGGTATTCCCACGGACCTTGAGGGAAGCTAGCGTTGAACTTGCAGGGGCCCTGGCAGACATATTTAAAATGTCAGTATTCACGGGGAAGGTGCCGGATGATTGGAGGGTGGCTCATGTTGTTCCGTTGTTTAAAAAAGGTTCCAAAAGAAATCCGGGAAATTATAGGCCAGTAAGTTTGACGTCGGTGGTGGGCAAGTTATTGGAAGGTGTGATAAGGGATTGGATCTACAAATATTTGGATAGACAGGGACTTATTAGGGAGAGTCAACATGGCTTTGTGCGTGGTAGGTCATGTTTGACCAATCTATTAGAGTTTTTCGAGGAGGTTACCAGGAAAGTGGATGAAGGGAAGGCGGTAGATGTTGTCTACCTGGATTTCAGCAAGGCCTTTGACAAGGTCCCTCATGGGAGGTTAGTTCGGAAGGTTCAGTCACTGGGTATACATGGGGAGGTAGTAAATTGGATTAGACACCGGCTCAATGGAAGAAGCCACAGAGTGGTTGTGGAGGATTGCTTCTCTGAGTGGAGGCCTGTGACTCGTGGTGTGCTGCAGGGATCGGTGTTGGGTCCATTGTTGTTTGTCATCTATATCAATGATCTGGATGATAATGTGGTAAATTGGATCAGCAAATTTGCTGATGATACAAAGATTGGAGGTGTAGTGGACAGTGAGGAAGGTTTTCAAAGCTTGCAGAGGGATTTGGACCAACTAGAAAAATGGGCTGAAAAATGGCAAATGGAATTTAACGCAGACAAGTGTGAGATATTGCACTTTGGAAGGACAAACCAAAGTAGAACGTACAGGGTAAATGGTAGGACACTAAAGAGTGCAGTAGAACAGAGGGATCGGGGAATACAGGTTCAGAATTTCCTAAAAGTGACGTCACAGGTGGATAGGGTCGTAAAGAGTGCCTTTGGTACATTGGCCTTTATAAATCGGAGTATCGAGTATAAACGTTGGAGTGTTATGGTAAAGTTATATAAGGCATTGGTGAGGCCGAATTTAGAGTATTGTGTACAGTTTTGGTCACCTAGTTACAGGAAGGATGTAAATAAGGTTGAAAGAGTGCAGAGAAGGTTCACAAGCATGTTGCCGGGACTTGAGAAGCTGAGTTACAGAGAGAGATTGAATAGGTTGGGACTTTATTCCCTGGAGCGTAGAAGAATGAGGGGAGATTTGACAGAGGTGCATAAGATTTTGATGGGTATAGATAGAGTGAATGCAAGCAGGTTTTTTCCACTGAGGCTAGGGGAGAAAAAAACCAGAGGGCATGGGTTAAGGGTGAAAGGAGAAAAGTTTAAAGGGAATATTAGCGGGGGCTTCTTCACACAGAGAGTGGTGGGAGTGTGGAATGAGCTGCCGGATAAAGTGGTAAATGTGGGGTCACTTTTAACATTTAAGAAAAACTTGGACGGGTTCATGGATGAGAGGGGTGTGGAGGGATATGGTCCAAGTGCAGGTCAGTGGGACTAGGCAAAAAATGGTTCGGTACAGACAAGAAGGGCCAAAGGCCTGTTTCTGAGCTGTAATTTTCTATGGTTCTATGGTTCTAATATAAAGTAATAACAACAGAAATAAAATGAATGGAAATGGGGCGAAGGTGGAGGAGAGAGTTCAGGCTCTGAAGTTGTTGAACTCAATGTTCAGTCCGGAAGGCTGTAAAGTGTCCAATTGGAAGATGAGGTGCTGTTCCTTCAGTTTGGGTTGGGTTTCACTGGAACATTGCAGAAGGCCAAGGATGGACACGTGGACAGGAGAGCAGGGGGGTGTGTTGAAGTGGCAAGCGACAGGAAGGTCTGGGTCCTACTTGCAGACAGACCGAAGGTGTTCAGCAAAGCGGTCACCCAGTCTGCGTCTGGTCTCTCCGGTGTAGAGTAGACCACATTGGGAGCAGCGAACACAATAGACCAGATTGAAGGAGGTACATGTGAAGCACTGCTTCATCTGAAATGGGTGTTAAGGACCTGGGACGGTGAGTAGGGGGTAGGTAAAGGGACAGGTGTTGCACCTTCTATGTTTGCATGGGAAGGTGCTGTGGGCAGGGAGTGAGGTGTTGGGTGTGATGGAGGAGTGGATCAGGGTGTCCCAGAGAGAACAGTCCCTGCGGAATGCTGACAGGGGGGGGGGGCGGTGAGGGGAAGATGTGTTGAGGAGTGGCATCATGCTGGAGTTGGTGGAAATGGCGGAGGATGATCCTTTGATTTGATTTGATTTGATTTATTATTGTCACATGTATTAACATACAGTGAAAAGTATTGTTTCTTGCGCGCTATACAGACAAAGCATACCGTTCATAGAGAAGGAAAGGAGAGAGTGCAGAATGTAGTGTTACAGTCATAGCTAGGGTGTAGAGAAAGATTGACTTAATGCAAGGTAAGTCCATTCAAAAGTCTGACAGCAGCAGGGAAGAAGCTGTTCTTGAGTCGGGTGGTATGTGACCTCAGACTTTTGTATCTTTTTCCTGAAGGAAGAAGGTGGAAGAGAGAATGTCCGGGGTGCGTGGGGTCCTTAATTATGCTGGCAGCTTTTCCGAGGCAGCGGGAAGTGTAGACAGAGTCAATGGATGGGAGGCTGGTATGCGTGACAGATTGGGCTACATTTGCGACCTTTTGTAGTTTCTTGCGGTCTTGGGCAGAGCAGGAGCCATACCAAGCTGTGATACAACCAGAAAGAATGCTTTCTATGGCGCATCTGTAAAGGTTGGTGAGAGTCGTAGCTGACATGCCAAATTTCCTTAGTCTTCTGAGAAAGTAGAGGTGTTGGTGGGTTTTCTTAACTATAGTGTCAGCATGGGGGGACCAGGACAGGCTCTTGGTAATCTGGACACTTAAAAACTTAAGCTCTCGACCCTTTCTATTTCGTCCCCGTTGATGTAGACAGGGGCATGTTCTCCTTTATGCTTCCTGAAGTCGGTGACAATCTCCTTCCTTTTGTTGACATTGAGGGAGAGATTATTGTTGCCGCACCAGTTCACCAGATTTTCTATTTCATTCCTGTACTCTGTCTCGTCATTGTTTGAGATCCGACCCACTACGGTGATGTCGTCAGCAAGCTTGAAAATCGAATTGGAGGGGAATTTGGCCGCACAGTCATAGGTGTATAAGGAGTACAGTAAGGGGCTGAGAACACAGCCTTGTGGGGCACCGGTGTTGAGGATGATCGTGGTGGAGGTGTTGTTGCCTGTCCTTACTGATTGTGGTCTGTGAGTTAGGAAGTTCAGGATCCGGTCGCACAGGGAGGAGCCCAGGCCCAGGCCACAGAGTTTGGAGATGAGTTTTGTGGGGATAATGGTGTTGAAGGCTGAGCTGTAGTCAGTAAGTAGGAGTGTGACATAGGTGTCCTTGTAATCTAGATGTTCCAGGGTTGAGTGCAGGGCCAGGGAGATGGCGTCTGCTGTGGACCTGTTGCGGCGGTAGGCAAACTGTAGTGGATCCAGGTAGTCCGGGAGGCTGGAATTGATTCGTGCCATGAATGCGGAGGCTGGAGGGGTGAAAAGTGAGGAGAAGGGGGACCCTATCCTGGTTCTGGGAGGGAGGGGAGAGGGTGAGGGCAGTGGCCCGGGGGATGGGGCGGATATGGTTGAGGGACCTGTCAACCATAGTGGATGGGAAACCACAATTTGAAGGAAAACATTTCAGCCATGCCATTTTTGAAAATGGCATCATGGGAACAGATGCGGCGGAGGCGAAGGAACTGAGAGAATAGAATCGGAGAGACAGATTTTCAATCAACAAGGGCGGCACGATGGCACAGTGGTTAGCACTGCTGCCTCACAGCGTCAGGGTCCCGGGTTCGATTCCCGGCTCGGGTCACTGTCTGTGTGGAGTTTCCACACTCTCTCCGTGTCTGCGTGGGTTTCCTCCGGGTGCTCCGGTTTCCTCCCACAGTCCAAAGATGTGCGGATATGCCTCTTAGTGTCCCAAAATGTGTAGATTAAGGGGATTAGAGGGGTAAATATGTGGGGGGATGGGAGTGGGGGCCTGAGTAAGATGCGCTGTTGGAGAGTCGGTGCAGACTCGATGGGCCAAATGGCCTCCTTCTGCACTGCAGAGATTCTATGATTCTAAGGGCGATGGGGGGCAGGCAGGAATTAGACTTGGAACGCCACAATTTGATTTAGTGGACGGTGGGGCAGTCTTGATGGGCTGAATGGCCTACTCCTGTTTCCAGTTCTCATGATAAGCAAAGGAGGCCATTCTGCCATCTTATCCGTGCTGGCTCTTTGAAAGAGCTACCCAGTTAGTCCCACTGTTCTTTCCCCTGGATCTGTGATATATACAATTAAAGAAAGCCATCCAAGACCTTAGGACGGTCGTGCTCGGCCCCGAGTGCGCACGCGGTCTAGAGGCGGCGCAGGCGTGCGGTGGGATCCCGCCCGAGCGTTCCCCTGCTCGGACGGAATTTCACATTGGCCCGAAGCCTAGACCTCCCCCCCCGGGTCAGGTGCCCCACTGCGTGAGCCGCCTCGCGGAAATGCCCTCGGTGCCTTTTTCCACCGCGCGGAGGCGTTTCCTGTACGGGCTGCTGCTGCACACCTTTCACTACCGCGTCCTCGCCCGTCGCCCGGATACACCTTGGCGGGCCTTGTTGCTGCCGGGCGGCGGAGGTCCCCAGTGGAGGTCCCTCTACGGAGGGATCTCCCCCAATTATCTCGGGGACCTGGGGTGGAGGGTGCTGCATGCAGCAGTGCCGTGCAACCGTAGGTTTTTCCGGTACACGGGCTCCCGAGACTGCCCTTTCTGTGGCCTCGTGGAGTCCGTGGACCATGTCTACGTTCTGTGTTTTAGGCTGCACACCCTTTTTGGTTTCCTCAAACACCTCTTATTGATGATCTGTTTGCACTTCAGTCCCACGCTCCTGATCTACAGGCACCTGGTGCGGAGAGGGGCGGGTCGGGATGCCGACCTCCTCGTGAACCTGCTCCTGGGCCTGGCGAGACACGCCATCAATAGGTCCAGGCAGCGGGCGATCGACGGGGCCGTCCATCCCGACTGTCTGCCCCTCTACCGTGGCTACATTCGCGGCCGGGTGTCTCTGGAGAGGGAGCATGCGGTGTCCACGGGCGCGGTTGACGCCTTCCGCGACCGCTGGGCGCCGCAGGGGCTGGGGTGTATTATCGACCCCGATAATCACCTTTTGGTTTGACGTTTTAAGTTTCCTTTCGACTTTGATTTTGGTTCGGGCTGTTCCCCCCTTCCTTTTGGGGAGCCGCCCCTTTTACTTTGTCCCTAAGTTAATTTGAGTTCGTTTATTACGTTGGTACCCGAAAGAGCTACAATTAAAGATTTGTCTCCATCCCCTTTCACTGGATTGGCCATGCTAAATTGCCCCTTAGTGTACCAAGATGTATAGGTTCGGGGGATTAGTGGGGTAAACATGTGGGGTTACGGGGCTAGGGCAGGGGGATGGGACTGGGTAAGATGCTGTGTCAGAGAGGAAGTGCAGGCTCGATGGGCCGAATGGCCTCCTTCTGTACTGTGGGGATTCCAAGGGTGGGATTTTCCAGCCGTGCTTGCCCTGAAATCAGAAAATCTCTCCCGAGGTCAACGGACCTTCCCAGGGTCCGCCCCGCGCCCGTTTCCTGTGGCGGGCGGGACAGGAAAATTTGCCCCCATGACTTTAACAGAATCATCTTTGCAAAGCTGCAGTGTGAACAATAAGAGCAGGAAACAATCACTACTGTGTATATCCTGATTACCTACATTGTGTGTCAGTACAGTGTGATACCGACTGGAGATTGGGCAGTCTCTGTAGCGTGTTTTCCCATTAATGTTTCATTAATTATAAACCTTGCACTGGTGAACACCAGGCCTCACCCCCAATGACATCAGGGCCCCTCCCCCAATGACATCAGGGCCCCTCCCCCAATGATGTCACAACACCCCCAAGCCTGCCTGCCCTCCCTTGTCCCACAGAAGGCAAAGGCACAAAAACTCCCAAACTGATCACGGCTTAACTGCTTTAGTGCTTTTTAACTTGCAAAACTAATGTCGGACAGATTGAACCAATCCAGTGCAGGATAGAATGAGACAATCCAGTGCAGGATAGAATGAGCCAATCCAATGTGGATCAGAGTGAGCCAATCCACTGCTGGACAGAATGAACCAATCCAGTGCAGGATAGAATGAGCCAATCCAGTGTGGGACAGAGTGAGCCAATCCACTGCTGGACAGAATGAGCCAATCTAGTGCTGGACAGAGTGAGCCAATCCAGTGCTGGACAGAGTGAGCCAATCCAGTGCTGGACAGAGTGAGCCAATCCAGTGCTGGACAGAGTGAGCCAATCCAGTGCGGGAGCAAATGCTCCAATCAGCAAGCTCCATACAGCTCCTGAGCTACGGACACCCGGTGCAGAGAGGGGAGGGTCGGGATGGTGACCTCCTCGTGAACCTGCTCCTGGGCCTGGCGAAACGCGTCATTTACTGGTCCAGGCAGCGGGCGATCGAGGGGGCCGTCCATCCTGACTGTCTGCCCCTCTACCGCGGCTACGTTCGCGGCCAGGTGTCCCTGGAGAGGGAGCATGCGGTGTCCACGGGCGAGGTTGACGCTTTCCGCGCCCGCTGGGCACCGCAGGGGTTGGGGTGCATTATTGACCCTAATAATCACATTTTAATTTGATGTTTTTAAGTTTCCTTTGTACTTTGATTTCTGTTTGGGCTGTTCCCCCTCCTTTATGGGGAGCTGCCCCTTTTGCTTTGTCCTGATTTAATCTGAGTTTGTTTATTTGGTTTGACCTAAAAAGAGGGCAAGCTCCATACATTGCCATTCAGTATATTTCAGAGTCTCAGCTTCGATTAAGTTCATTTCCTTACATCCAAAATCTAAAAGTTAAAGTTTATTAATTAGTCACAAGTAAGGCTTACATTAACACTGCAATGACGTTACTGTGAAATTCCCCTAGTCACCACACTCTGGTGCCAGTTTGGGTCAATGCACCCTAACCAGCACGTCTTTCAGACTGTGGGAGGAAACCGGAGCACCCGGAGGAAACCCACGAGAACGCGCAGACTCCACACAGACAGTGACCCTCGGCCAGAATTGAACCCGGGTCCCTGGCGCTGTGAGGCAGCAGTGCTGACCAGTGTGCCAGTGGGCTGCCCTGAATACGTTATTGGTGTAAATTCACGTGAGTGGCGTGTCCAGTGAATCCGAGTCCAATATCAGTGGCTCTGTCCGGCAGGATTCTGTTCTTTGTCCTGAAGAGACTTTCTGAAGGTCAGTCTGAGAGCGATGGTGGTTGGAACTCCCGGCATGTGACCAGCTGCAGACATTGTTGCCGGTCTTGTTCGAACTCGCTCGGGCGAGGCCCGTACAATCCCGCCCGAGGCCAATGGAGAATTCCGTCCTGCGAGCCTCACCCGCCCCGATTCTAGGGACAGACGTGGTGGTAAAATTCCAGCTTGTATCAGCCCCGCAATGATTCACGGTGAGAAACAGAATCGAAAGAAGAGAACATGGAGGAGGGACAGGTTTTTACGATTCTCTTGCTTCATCCCTTGTTGTTATGGCGATTTAGACAGCTTTTTATCTACACTTTTTCTTCACACAATCATCGATTACATCACCACAGGTAAAATCTTGTAAAGACGCATTTTCAATTGTTGATATTGCTGAACTTGTGAAATTTCCCTGACTCATCGTACCAGCAGGTAAATTTAAACTCTTTTCAGGACTGAGAAAGAATGTTCATCGGGTGCTCTTGTGACAGGAATTGTTAAAAATATTTTCAGAATGGTTTCCATATTTGGAAAGGTTGCCTGTGAAACATCGCGTACAAGTCTGTACAAATCAGCTGGTGATCTCGAAGCACAGAGCCCATCATTATCGATGAAATGTATGAGTTCTTTAATTTCATCTTCAAAAAGAGTTATGTCTATGTCCTCCCGGTAGAATTCACTTAATTTCTTACTTCAGCGGCTTTTAGCATTTTCATCCAACTTTTGTCAAAAAGCGTGCAAAATGTGTCTGCTCCGAGCGAGATTGCAGCAACTTCCAGTGATACCAGGAAACCGGAAAAAAGGCACACTTTGGATAAAGTCAGAAAAATGTACGGCTCCCTCACAGGATTCAGCTGCAGTGTTACAGGTTAAATTCAGGGAGTGACTGGAACATGGAAGGAATAATGCACAGGGGCTTGCATTGTTCAGTCTTGCTTGTGGATCTGAATATTTTCCCGCCATATTTGTGGCATTATCGAAGCTCTACCCACCAGAGTTTTTGATGTCCAAACATAAATTTGCAACGATTTCCAAAACCACTGTCTCCAGAGACTCAGAAATGTGGGATTGTAACTGGACAAAACAGAGAAATCGCTCGGTAACGTCACCATCACTGGTCACATATTTGAAAATCAATGTTAATTTGTCCACATGACTCACAGCTGGTGTTGAATCCACTATTATGGAATAGTATTCAGCATCCTTAACTTCATCAGTGAATTGGTATCTGAGCCATTCTTCCATTACAGTGATGAAGTCATTGGAGGTTTGATGTAAGAACATAAGAACATAAGAACTAGGAGCAGGAGTAGGCCATCTGGCCCCTCGAGCCTGCTCCGCCATTCAATAAGATCATGGCTGATCTTTTTGTGGACTCAGCTCCACTTACCCGCCCGCTCACCATAACCCTTAATTCCTTTACTGTTCAAAAATCTATCTATCCTTGCCTTAAAACCATTCAATGGGGTAGCCTCAACTGCTTCACTGGGCAGGGAATTCCACAGATTCACAAGCCTTTGTGTGAAGAAGTTCTTCCTCAACTCAGTCCTAAATCTGCTCCCCCTTATTTTGAAGCTATGCCCCCTAGTTCTCATTTCATCCGCCAGTGGAAACAACCTCCCTGCTTCTATCTTATCTATTCTCTTCATAATCTTATATGTTTCTATAAGAAAACATCGGTCAGAACATTGAATACAGGAGATGGGATGTCTTGTTGAAGTTGTACAAGACATTGGTAAGGCCACACTTCGAATACTGTGTGCAATTCTGGTCACCCTATTATAGAAAGGATATTATTAAACTAGAAAGAGTGCAGAAAAGATTTACTAGGATGCTACCGGGACTTGATGGATTGCGTTATAAGGAGAGGCTGGATAGACTGGGACTTTTATCTCTGGAGCGTAGGAGGCTGAGGGGTGATCTTATAGAGGTCTATAAAATAATGAGGGGCACAGATCAGCTAGATAGTCAATATCTTTTCCCAAAGGTAGGGGAGTCTAAAACTCGAGGGCATAGGTTTAAGGTGAGAGGGGAGAGATACAAAAGTGTCCAGAGGGGCAATTTTTTCACACACAGGGTGGTGAGTGTCTGGAATAAGCTGCCAGAGGTAGTAGTAGAGGCGGGTACAATTTTGTCTTTTAAAAAGCATTTAGACAGTTACATGGGTACGATGGGTATAGAGGGATATGGGCCAAATGCGGGCAATTGGGATTAGCTTAGGGGTTTCAAAAAAAAAGGCAGCATGGACAAGTTGGGCCAGAGGGCCTGTTTCCATGCTGTAAACCTCTATGACTCTCTGACTCTAAGATCTTCTCTGTCAAGTTCTTATGTTCTTATGTTCTAGATTTGATGTGTTAAAAAGTTGGTTTTCCCTGAGCCACAAAACTGATAACTTTTCAAATGCTCGTTGAGAAGCTCCTCAAATTCACTGAGATATTCAAGGCTAAAACATTACCTCTACAGGTTGATACCGATGACTCATCACGACCTCTTAGAGGTCGTTCCAAAGAAGATAACAGTTTGACTGGGGCAATGACACGTCTCAGCACTTTCCTCTAATTAGAACACTCCTTTTCAAACAGGGCGAATAATAGAGTCAATTCTTCCAGATCATCTTTGAATGAACGCACACACAGAGCTTTAATATGAGCTCTGGAGGTTTTGTGATCAACAAGATCTCTTCCAACATTTCTCCAGTTACAGGTCCCGTCGACGGGAGGAAGTTGGCGGGGGGGGGGGTGAAAGGAGTGAAAAGGGTTCTCACTTCCTGCCCCAGGTCCTCACACTGATTCCTCAATTGTTCTGTGTTTGATTCTGTGAGTCTGGTAGCTGATCTATGCTCACTGTGCTTGATTGGTTAAGCCTGAGTGTTGACTCAGAGAAAAGAGGGATGCGCTCAATGGGAAACTCTGTTGACAATGCCGGGACCGTAAGATCGCAACCTCCCGCTACTGCCAAACAGACCCTGAATATTGAAAGGTACATGACATAGAACGTAGAATAGTGCAGCACAGGAACAGGCCCTTCGGCCCACCATGTTGTGCTGAACATGAAGCCAAATTAAACTAAACAACATGGTGGATGTGGTCTATATGGACTTCAGCAAGGCGTTCGATAAGGTCACCCATGCAAGACTTCTTGAGAAAGTGAGAGGGCATGGGATCCAAGGGGCTGTTGCCTTGTGGATCCAGAACTGGCTTGCCTGCAGAAGGCAGAGAGTGGCTGTGGAGGGGTCTTTCTCTGCATGGAGGTCAGTGACCAGTGGAGTGCCCCAGGGATCTGTTCTGGGACCCTTGCTGTTTGTCATTTTCATAAATGACCTGGATGAGGAAGTGGAGGGATGGGTTGGTAAGTTTGCTGATGACACCAAGGTAGGTGGTGTTGTGGATAGTTTGGAGGGATGTCAGAAGTTGCAGCGAGACATAGATAGAATGCAAGACTGGGCGGAGAAGTGGCAGATGGACTTCAACCCGGATAAGTGTGTGGTGATCCATTTTGGCAGATCCAATGGGATGAAGCAGCAGTATAATATGAAGGGTACCATTCTTAGCAGTGTAGAGGATCAGAAGGACCTTGGGGTCCGGGTCCATAGGACTCTTAAATCGGCCTTGCAGGTGGAGGATGCGGTCAAGAAGGCGTACGGCGTACTGGCCTTCATTAATCGAGGGATTGAGTTTAGGAGTCGGGAGATAATGCTGCAGCTTTATAGGACCCTGGTTAGACCCCACTTGGAGTACTGCGCGCAGTTCTGGTCACCTCATTACAGGAAAGATGTTGAAGCCATTGAAAGGGTGCAGAGGAGATTTACAAGGATGTTGCCTGGATTGGGGGGCATGCCTTATGAGGATAGGTTGAGGGAGCTTGGTCTCTTCTCCCTGGAGAGACGAAGGATGAGAGGTGACCTGATAGAGGTTTACAAGATGTTGAGAGGTCTGGATAGGGTAGACTCTCAGAGGCTATTTCCAAGGGCTGAAATGGTTGCTACGAGAGGACACAGGTTTAAGGTGCTGGGGGGTAGGTACAGAGGAGATGTCAGGGGTAAGTTTTTCACTCAGAGGGTGGTGGGTGAGTGGAATCGGCTGACGTCGGTGGTGGTGGAGGCAAACTCGTTGGGGTCTTTTAAGAGACTTCTGGATGAGTACATGGGATTTAACGGGATTGAGGGCTATAGATAGGCCTAGAGGTGGGGATGTGATCGGCGCAACTTGTGGGCCGAAGGGCCTGTTTGTGCTGTGGCTTTCTATGTTCTATGTTCTATGTTCTAACCCCTCCTGCCTGCCCTTGCTCCATATCCCTCTATTCTTTGCATAGTCATGTGAACAAAGAACAAAGAACAAAGAACAGTACAGCACAGGAAACAGGCCCTTCGGCCCTCCAAGCCTGTGCCGCTCCTTGGTCCAACTAGACCAATCGTTTGTATCCCTCCATTCCCAGGCTGTTCATGTGACTATCCAGGTAAGTCTTAAACGATGTCAGCGTGCCTGCCTCCACCACCCTACTTGGCAGCGCATTCCAGGCCCCCACCACCCTCTGTGTAAAAAACGTCCCTCTGATGTCTGAGTTATACTTCGCCCCTCTCAGCTTGAGCCCGTGACCCCTCGTGATCGTAACCTCCGACCTGGGAAAAAGCTTCCCACTGTTCACCCTATCTATACCCTTCATAATCTTGTATACCTCTATTAGATCTCCCCTCATTCTCCGTCTTTCCAAGGAGAACAACCCCAGTCTACCCAATCTCTCCTCATAGCTAAGACCCTCCATACCAGGCAACATCCTGGTAAACCTTCTCTGCACTCTCTCCAATGCCTCCACGTCCTTCTGGTAGTGCGGCGACCAGAACTGGACGCAGTACTCCAAATGTGGCCTAACCAGCGTTCTATACAGCTGCATCATCAGACTCCAGCTTTTATACTCTATACCCCGTCCTATAAAGGCAAGCATACCATATGCCTTCTTCACCACCTTCTCCACCTGTGTTGCCACCTTCAAGGATTTGTGGACTTGCACACCTAGGTCCCTCTGTGTTTCTATACTCCTGATGACTCTGCCATTTATTGTATAACTCCTCCCTACATTATTTCTTCCAAAATGCATCACTTCGCATTTATCCGGATTAAATTCCATCTGCCACCTCTCCGCCCAATTTTCCAGCCTATCTATATCCTGCTGTATTGCCCGACAATGCTCTTCGCTATCCGCAATTCCAGCCATCTTCGTGTCATCCGCAAACTTGCTGATTACACCAGTTACACCTTCTTCCAAATCCTGCTTACCTAAAAGCCCCTTAAACACCCCTGTCACATCTGCCTGCACCACCATCCCGGCAGTGGATTCCAGACACTTACCACTCTCTGTGTAAAAAATCTGCCCCTCACACGTCCTTCGAACTTTCCCCTCTCACCTTAAGTGCATGCCCCCTAGTATTAGACATTTCGGGGGAGACTTTCCCGCCTACTTTTGAGAGATCTTAGTCGGTTGAATTTCCGGCGCTCTGTGCTTGACAGAGTCGGCTGGGGGATTCACTCCAGTCATTGGGTGGGGTCTAATCCCACCCTAGAGGCCGGCATCAGCTGAGCGGGTCACTGGGAGATTGGCACAAGTGCACTGGCCTCCCCCCCATCGCCAGCCTCCCGATGGCTTCCCCAATGCCCCTCCCCCACCCCTGTCGCCAGTCCCAACCTCTCCCTCCTGATCGCTGGCCCCGATATGTTCCCCCCCTCCTCCTGGTGGCCAGCCTGATCCCCCCTTGCCCCTGACCTCTTGAGGGGGCCTCAATGGCCTCTGTCCTCACCAATGAGGCCATCACGCCAGGTTCCCATTGCTGTGACCCACTGGTGAGAACCAGAGGAGTATGAGAGAGAGATAGCTGGAAATGGAACAGATAGCAAGAGTTTGTGTCGATATTTAAATAAGAAAGATTTAAAAAGCAGGTGTTGGTCCTGTAGAAAGTCAGGGGTTTAAAAGTGGGATATCAAGGCTAGGATTCCCCGATCTCACACCCCGCCATCGCTGCCAGTGAGAACGGGGAATTTGGCGCTCAGCCGAATCTTCAGTCACTGCCCTGGGACTGGAGAGTCCCAGTCACAGGTGAGGCCAGAGAATTCCCACTGAGGACACGGCAGGTGGATTGAACAGTTCCTTCATTATGGAGGAGATAAATAACAATAAATCAGGAAAAGGAAGGGAGGGAGGAACTCAGTCACTAGGGAAGAGGCACTGAATAAATTGTTGGAGCTTTACGCTGACAAATCCCTAGATCCTGATGAACCTCACCCCGGATCTTGAAAGAAGTGGCTGGTGAGAGAGTTGTAGCATTGGTTTTAATTTTCCAACACTCTCAGGATCGGGTAAGAATCCATTAGAATGGATGATGATAGCAAATGGAGGGAGACAGAAAGCAGGAAACTACAGGCTAGTCAGTCTAACATCTGTCTGAGGGACAATGTTAGAAGCCAATATTCAAGATGTTATAGTAGGGCACTTAGAAAAATTTAAGGCAATCAGGCAGAGTCAACATGGTTTTGTGAAAGTGTAATCATGTTGACTGAAGTTCTTTGAAGGAATCACATGCTGTGGATTAAAGCTTAAGTTTAGTTATTACTCACAAGTAGGCTTACATTAACACTGCATTGAAGTTACTGTGAAAACCCCCAGTCGCCACAGTCTGGCACACTGAGGGGAATTTAGCACGGCCAATGCATCTAACCAGCATGAGTTTCGGACTGTGGGAGGAAACCGGAGGAAACCCACGCAGACACGGGGAGAACGTGCAGACTCCACACAGACAGTGACCCAAGCCGGGAATCGAACCCGGGTCCCTGGCACTGTGAGGCAGCAGTGCTAACCCACTGTGCCACCGTGCCGCCCACAAGGGAACCATAAAACAATCCCTTCATCCCAGGAATGAATCCACTGAACCCCCAGACACTGTTGATCTGAACGACCTTCTCGCCTTCTGCCTGATTCTCATCCCCATAAATATTACATGAGTTGTTGTTAGAGAATCATGGAATCCTACAGTGCAGAATGAGGCCATTCAGCCCATCGAGTCTGCACCAACTCTCAGACAGAGCATCTTTCCCAGGTCTACCCCCCTCCACCCCCTTCCCCCCCCCCCCCGCCCCGTCCTACCCCTGTGACCCCGCTAATCCCCCTAATCTTTGGACACTAAGGGGTATTTTAGCATGGCCAATCCACCTAACCCGCACATCTTTCGGACTGTTGGAAGGAACCAGAGCACCTGGAGGAAACCCACGCAGACACGGGGAGAACATGCAGACTCCACACAGACAGTGACCCAAGACTGGAATTGAACCCAGATCCCTGGTGCTGTGAGGCAGCAGTGCCAACCACTGTGCCACCCTGCCATGTCATTCGCTGGAATTCTCTGACCTCACCCGCGACCTGCGTGGGTTTCCTCTGGGTGCTCCGGTTTCCTCCCACACTCCAAAGATGTGCAGATTAGGTGGATTGGCCGTGCTAAATTGTCCCTTAGTGTCAGAGGGATTAGCAGGGTGGGGTTACAGGGATAGGGCCTGGGTGGGATTGTGGTCAGCGCAGGCTTGATGGGCCGAATGGCCTCCTTCTGCACTGTAGGGATTCTATGACTGGGGTTTTCCGGACCTGCTGCAGTGAATGGAGATCTCACTGAGCGCCACATTCTCCGTCCGCACTGGCAGCCATGAAGGAGATCAGAGATTCCCAGCCCTTGTTGTTTTTGATGTCTTGTCAGTTTGCATTTGCATAGTGCCTTTAACAGGCATGTCACCCATCCCCTCCCCTCGAGGCACTTTCCAGACTGTCAGTTTGAGTAAGTGTCCCAACCAGCCCCGTGCAGCCTAATCTCTGGGAGACACAAAGTGGCTCGCAGGCTGTGAAAGGCTGACGGTGGAATTCTGCACACAGCAATTCCACGTGACGCTTAATCCAGGAGAGAAGCTGTTTACAACAACAGTTTGTTGCTGTGAATATACAGCAGTTTGCTGCCACCCACTCGAACCAGAGGGCATTGCAGCGTGAGTGAGACATGGTGGCAAAGACTGACAGGAGGATGTAGAGGCAGAACGTCTTCATCGACTGAGGAAGATAGAGAGGGAGGAACAATTTGCATTTATATAGCACCCTTCACAACCTCGGGAGTCACGTACCAACCGACTCAAGAACAGCTTCTTCCCTGCTGCTGTCAGACTTTTGAATGGACTTACCTTGCATTAAGTTGGTCTTTCTCTACACTTAGCTATGACTGTAACACCATATTCTGCACTCTCTCCTTTCCTTCTCTATGAACGGTATGCTTTGTCTGTATAGCACGCAAGAAACAATACTTTTCACTGTACACTAATACATGTGACAATAATAAATCAAATCAAAGGGATGCCTGACAACCAATGAAGCATTTTCTAAGTGTCGTCACTTCATTGTGTGGGAGGTGACAGTGCTGGATTGCTGATGTCACTGGACGAGAGTCCCAGGCTAATCTTTGAGGACATAGGTTCAATTCCCCACATGACCACTGCTGGAATTTAAATTCATTTCATAAAATCTGGAATTGAAAGCTGGTCTCTGTGAAGCGGTAGTTTCATGGTCACCATTCATCCAATAAACCCATCAGGCAAAATCTACTATCTGGCAGAGGTGAAGTCAGTTTCAAGTTTATTTATTGGTGTCACAAGTAGGGTTACATTAACACTGCAATGAAGTTACTGTGAAAATCCCCGAGTCGCCACACTCCGGCGCCTGTTCGGGCACTCTGAAGGGGAATTTAACACGGCTAATCCACCTAACCAGCACATCTTTCAGACTGTGGGAGGAAACCGGAGCACCCAGAGGAAACCCACACAGATATGGGGAGAACGTGCAAACTCCGCACAGACGGTGACCCAGGCCAGGAATCGAACCCGGGTCCCTGGCTCCGTGAGGCAGCAGTGCTAACCACTGTGCCACCGTGCCGCCCTAGCACTTTCAGTGGACGTACCACCAGGTCCTTCCTGGGTTGCTGGTCACCCCTTCCCCACCCTCCTCTTCACCTGATCTGAGGCACCCCCTGTGGTGAACCATCGTTGGTTCACCACTGGGTGTTGTTGTTATGGGGGTTGTACTATGTTGTTGGGTTAGGGTGTTTACCTGTCCTAAGTGTTATCATGGCACACTCCAGTGGGGTCCCGCCTCCGGTGGCAGGGTATAAGACCCCCTGCTCCGGCAGGACCCCTTCAGTCTGAACGGGTGAATTTGTGTTAGTAGTTTCATTGTTAATGTATTAAAGCCTTCAGTACTAAAGCCTTGTTTCCGGGTGCTCATTGAGGTGCATCAATTTAATACATTAACTGAGAATATGGAACAGATCCTAAAACCGGATCGTCTGACACTGGATCCACGTGCAGTCGGTGCAGCTAACACGTTCGACCATTGGTGGAAGTGCTTCGAGGACTACCTGGCAGCCTCGGTAGCTATCACTACGGACAGTGATAGACTCCAGGTCCTCCACGCGAGGGTAAGCGACACGATTTACCTAGCCATTCGTGCAGCTTCCACTTACCAGGGTGCCGTCGAGCTCCTAAAGAATAGGTACATTACGCCACCCAACGAGATTCACGCTCGTTATCTCCTCGCTACACGACGTCGGCAGTCGGGCGAGACCATAGAAGACTACGCCAATGAACTCCTGCAGCTTGCCAGGGCTTGTGACTGTAAGGACGTCTCCGCCGAGCAGTACATGCACGACCTCGCCCGAGACGCGTTCGTAGCAGGGGTAGGGTCCTCGTACATCAGACTTAAATTATTAGAAAAGGGGAAACTCAACTTGACCCAGGCAATGGGGATGGCCGTGAGGTTGGAGGCGGCGTCGAAGAGCTTGGCGCTGTACCCCGAGGACCACGTGCAGTCAACGTGGTTGGAGCAAGCTCTGCTCCCTCCTCGCCCCGCGAACCCGCGCTCCCAGATCGATTCGACGACGGCGGCAGCTCCAGGGGGCCAGCGATGCTATTTTTGCGGTGGGGCTAAGCATCCACGGCAGCAGTGTCCGGCAAGAACGGCAATCTGCAGCCAGTGCGGTAAAAAAGGCCACTACGGCAAAGTCTGCAGGTCCAAACCTAAAAACAGCAGTGCAGCTTGTAACCCTCCAGAACGGAGACAATCTCCTTCGGCGTCGCAGTACCCACGAGGTCCGACCATGTGCGATCTCAGGACGGCGCCATCGTGGCAAACAGAGGAGGAGGAAGACCACCAGGAGTCGCTGCGCTTGGAGCCCTCGGCCACATGCGATTCATGGGGGCGGCCATCATGGTCCACGACGACTAGGAGCGACCAGCAGGGGTCCTCAGCATCCACATCGGCAGCATGCAGCAGCGACCAGCAGGGGTCCTCAGCATCCACATCGGCAGCATGCAGTGACGCCCAGGGGCCAACGGTGGCGTCGATCTCTCTGGATCAGACCAGGCATTTCAGACTGGAACATTCTATGATGGAGGTAAAGGTTAGTGGCAGAACTGTGAATTGTCTGTTTGACAGTGGGAGCACCGAAAGTTTCATACACCCTGAAACTGCTAAAAGGTGTGGACTCCGGGTTCTCCCTGCCAAGCAGACCATTTCCATGGCATCACAGTCCCGGTCTGTACCGATCCAAGGACGATGTATGGTAACTCTTGAGGTACAGGGCACAGTTTACGAGCAATACAGGCTCCTTGTGTTACCTCACCTTTGCGCGCCAATTCTCCTCGGACTAAATTTTATGGTCCACATGAAGAGTGTGATCCTACAGTACGGTGGGCCACTCCCTTCACTGGCCGTAGGGAGCCAGCCGCAGCCTCCAAATTGCCCAAAACGCCCCGCGTGCAATCTATCCACCCTGAAGATCACGACACCATCCCTTTTTAAAAATCTGGTACCTGGCTGCAAGCCCATCGCTACTAAAAGTAGGCGTTACAGCGCTGAGGACCGGATCTTTATTAGATCTGAGGTTCAGCGGCTCCTCAAGGAAGGGATCATACAGGCCAGTGCTAGTCCGTGGAGAGCGCAGGTCGTGGTAGTCAAAAGCGGGAACAAACCTCGGATGGTCATCGACTATAGTCAGACCATTAATAGATACACGCAGCTGGATGCGTATCCTCTCCCGCGCATTTCTGATATGGTCAATCAGATTGCGCAGTACCGAGTGTTTTCTACCATAGACCTTAAGTCCGCCTACCATCAACTCCCCATCCGCCCAGAGGACCGACAATATACGGCCTTTGAGGCGGATGGTCGTCTATACCAATTCCTCAGGGTTCCATTTGGTGTCACCAATGGGGTCTCGGTCTTCCAGCGTGCTATGGACCGAATGGTGGACCAGAACGGGTTGCGGGCTACCTTCCCGTACCTGGATAACGTCACCATCTGCGGCCATGACCAGCAGGACCATGACACGAATCTCCAACACTTTCTGCGCACTGCATCTCGCCTGAATCTGACCTATAACAGGGAGAAGTGCGTATTCCGTACGCGTAAGTTGGCCATCCTCGGATACGTGGTGGAAAACGGGGTCATTGGCCCTGATCCAGACCGTATGCGACCACTCACTGAACTTCCCTTGCCCGCTACCACGAAAGCACTCAGGAGATGCCTCGGGTTCTTTTCGTACTATGCACAGTGGGTCCCCAACTATGCGGACAAAGCTCGTCCGCTCATTAAGTCCACGACCTTCCCACTTACGCCGGAGGCCCAATTGGCCTTCAAGGTTTTGAAAAGCGACATTTCGAAAGCCACGATGCACGCGGTGGATGAATCCATCCCCTTCCAGGTGGAGAGTGATGCATCTGATTTCGCCCTAGCCGCCACACTAAACCAGGCAGGCAGGCCCGTCGCGTTTTTTTCCCGCACCCTTCAAGGCCCCGAGATTCGGCACTCAGCGGTGGAGAAGGAGGCTCAGGCCATTGTGGAGGCAGTCAGACACTGGCGCCATTACCTGGCAGGTAAGCGGTTCACCCTGATCACGGATCAACGATCCGTGGCGTTTATGTTTAGTAACACGCAGAGGGGCAAGATCAAGAACGATAAGATCTTGCGGTGGAGAATTGAGCTCTCCACCTATAATTACGATATTATGTATCGTCCAGGGAAGCTCAATGAGCCCTCGGATGCCCTCTCGCGCGGAACATGCGCCATCATGCAGGAGGACCGCTTGAAGGCTCTCCACAATGATCTGTGTCATCCTGGAGTCACCAGACTCTACCACTTCATAAAAGCCCGCAACCTACCCTACTCGGTGGAGGAGGTCAGGTCAGTTACTAGAAGTTGTCGGATTTGCGCAGAATGCAAACCACACTTTTATCGACCAGACCGGGCACATTTGGTCAAGGCCACTCGCCCTTTTGAGAGGCTGAGTGTAGATTTTAAGGGCCCCCTTCCCTCAACGGATCGGAATGTCTATTTTCTTAACATAATAGACGAATTTTCCCGGTTTCCGTTTGTTTTCCCCTGTGCGGACACGTCGACTGCCACCGTCATCAAGGCATTCAGTGAGCTTTTTACCCTGTTCGGGTACCCCTGCTATATTCATAGCGACAGGGGCTCGTCGTTCATGAGCAACGACTTGAGGCAATTCCTGCTCTCATTCGGGATTGCCTCCAGTAGAACCACGAGCTACAACCCTAGGGGTAACGGACAGGTGGAAAGGGAGAATGCTACAGTCTGGAAGGCTGTCCTACTGGCACTGAAATCCAAGGGCCTTCCAGTCTCCCGGTGGCAGGAGGTCCTTCCAAATGCGCTCCATTCTATCCGCTCCCTCCTGTGTACGGCAACCAATGCTACTCCCCACGAGAGGATGTTCTCATTCCCTCGGAAGTCGTCCTCGGGGACCTCATTGCCAGCCTGGTTGACGTACCCAGGACCCGTCCTTCTGCGGCGCCATGTGAGGGCTCGCAAGTCCGACCCCTTGGTCGAACCGGTCCAACTCCTCCACGCCAACCCTCAGTATGCCTATGTGGCATATCCTGACGGGCGAGAGGACACTGTCTCCATTAGAGACCTGGCGCCCGCAGGGGACGTAGCAACTCCTGTCGCTCCTATTCCCCCAGTCACAGATCCACTACTCCTCATTACTTCCCCAGACGTGGCGCGGTCAGCACCGGGACCAGTGCATAACACTTTTACTCCCATGTACAGCTTGCCTGAGACTCGGAGATCGGCGCCACCATCATCACCACCACCACCACCACCAAACGTTCCAGGATCCCCTACACCATCGCCTCATCAGGGCCGGCCGGCCCGGGAGTCTTTGAGGGGACAGCCAGATGTTGCTTTGAGAGAGCCACCGCAAGCACCTGCTCCGGTTTCGCAACCGGTGTTGAGAAGATCGCAGCGTCGGTGTGGTCCTCCAGACCGTCTGGACTTGTGAATCCTGTTATTTTTTTTTGTCATTGTCTGTTTTCATCCACCCCGCCACCTTTGGTTCCTAAAGGAGGGGTGAATGTGGTGAACCATCGTTGGTTCACCACTGGGTGTTGTTGTTATGGGGGTTGTACTATGTTGTTGGGTTAGGGTGTTTACCTGTCCTAAGTGTTATCATGGCACACTCCAGTGGGGTCCCGCCTCCGGTGGCAGGGTATAAGACCCCCTGCTCCGGCAGGACCCCTTCAGTCTGAACGGGTGAATTTGTGTTAGTAGTTTAATCAGTACTAAAGCCTTGTTTCCGGGTGCTCATTGAGGTGCATCACCCCCTCACAACCACCCTGCTGCCCCACCCCTCATCCTCCTGCCCTTCCCTCTCTTCCTCTCCTGAAAAATCCTTACCCGGTCTGGCCGATATCTGACTCCAGAGCCACAGCAATGTGGTTGACTCTTAACTGCCCTCTGAAATGTCCTAGCGAGATGCTCATGGGCAATGTCAGGTGGATGATAAATGCGGACCCAGCCAGCGACACCCACATCTCATGAAAGAAAAAAAAGGCACTGCTGTACTGTAGGAAACATGGCAGCCAAAATTACACAGCAAGATCCCACAAACAGCTATATGATAATGAGAGGATGACCAATTTTAGTGATATTGGTTGCAGGATAACTATTGGCCAGCATATGTGGGTGGGCTTGCCGGCTCTCAATTGAACAAATCAAATGGGAACCTTTGTGGACATTTGCAAGGGCAGATTGGGGTTACAGATGTGGAACTGCCTCTGCAGTGCGCTACAGAGTTAATATGAATTAAATGTGCAGGACTCTGACTCAATGATAACCAGGGGGAAATCCTCCGCTGGTTGGAGTCATACCTGGCACACAGGAAGATGGTTGTGATTGTGGAGGGTCAGTCATCCCATCTCCAGGACATCACTGCAGGAGTTCCTCAGGGCAGTGTCCCAGACCCAGCCATCTTCAACTGCTTCATCAATGACCTTCCCTCAGTGGGGATGTTCGCCAATGATTGCACAGTGTTCAATTCCACTCGCAACTCGTCCAATAATGAACCAGCCTATGCAGCAAGCGTTGGACAGTGTTGATGTTTGGGCTGGTAACCAGCAACTCCTCAGATACTGAAGCAGTCCGTGTCCAAATGCAGCAAGACCTGGACAATATCCCGGCTTGGGCGGGCAAGAGAGAACTAACATTTATGCCACATAAGTGCCAGGCAATGACCACCTCCAACAGGAGAGGATCTAACCACCACCCCTTTACATTCCATGGTTTTGCCATCACTGAATTCCCCACTATCAACATCCTGGGGGTTACCATTGACCAGAAACTGAACTGGACTCATCACATAAACACAATGGCTGCAAGAGCAGGTCTGAGGCTGGGAATCCTGAACCATCCAGGACAAGTCAGTAGTCTCACAACACCAGGTTAAAGTCCAACAGGTTTATTTGGTTTATGTTAGACTTTAACCTGGTGTTGTGAGACTACTTACTGTGCCCACCCCAGTCCAACACTGGCAACTCCACATCATGGCTACCAGGACAAAGCAGACCTCTTGATTGGCACCCAATCCACAAATATTCAATCCCTCCACCACCAACACACAGTGGCAGCCGTGTGTACCATCTACAAGATGCACTGCGGGAACTCACCAGGGTTCCCTAGGCAGCACCTTCCAAACCCACCTAGAAAGACAAGGGCAACAGATGCCTGGGAACTCCACTACCTGGAGGTTCCCCAATATATCAGTTTAGGACAGAGTTGAGGAGGAACTTCTTCTCTCAGAGGGTGGTGAATCTCTGGAATTCTCTGCCCACTGAAGTGGTGGAGGCTACCTCGTTGAATATGTTTAAATCACGGATAGATGGATTCCTGATCGGTAAGGGAATTAGAGGTTATAGGGATCAGGCGGGTAAGTGGAACTGATCCACTTCAGATCAGCCATGATCTTATTGAATGGCGGGGCAGGCTCGAGGGGCTAGATGGCCTACTCCTGCTCCTATTTCTTATGTTCTTATGTACTTATGTCGCCGTTCCTTCACTGTCGCTAGGTCAAAATCATGGAACTCCCTCCCTAACAGCACTGTGGGTGTACCTACACCACATGGACTCTAACGATTCAAGAAGGCAGCTCACCACCATCTTCTCAAGGGGCAATTAGGGATGGGCAATAAATGCCGGCCTAGCGAGCGATGCCCATGTCTCACGAATGAATAAAGTTAAAATAAATCTCATTCTGATTGACAGCTACACTAATGATGAGAATCTGACTGGAACAGAATATATTGAGATCAGCCGTGTAGAGTGTCGGAGTTTCCACCGTGACTGGAACAGACCCTCTGACACATCACAGGAAGCACCATAAAGCAGTCTCCTGATTCTGTCATCTCCATGGATACTGGCTGAAAGCCTCTCTCTTTTTAGCCTCTGAGCTGAGAGAACATCCTCTCCCAAAACTGACGTGTCCTCATCAAGCATCCCCATGAGAAAAGAGGGTGCTTCAGGAGTGGAGGGACAGATGTTGAGGGGAGACCTGATAGAAGTCTACAAGATTCTGAGAGACATGGACAGAGTGGATAGCCAGAAGCTTTTTCCCAGGATGGAAGAGTCAATTACTAGGGGGCACAGGTTTAAGGTGCGAGGGGCAAGGTTTAAAGGAGATGTACGAGGCAGATTTTTTACACAGAGGGTGGTGGGTGCCTGGAACTCGTTGCCAGGGGAGGTAGTGGAAGCGGATACGATAGTGACTTTTAAGGGGCATCTGGACAAATACATGAATAGGATGGGAATAGAGGGATATGGTCCCCGGAAGGGTAGGGGATTTTCGTTCAGTCGGGCAGCATGGTTGGTGCAGGCTTGGAGGGCCGAAGGGCCTGTTCCTGTGCTGTAATTTTCTTTGTTCTTTGTTCTTTGAGTGGGAGGGAGAGGCGGTGGGTGCAGGGATAGCGGAGGGTGATGGAGTGGAGGGGGGGAGTGGGTGAGAGGTTGGTGGAGGGGGGTAGGTAAGCATGTGCGGAGGGTGAGGGAGCGGGTGAGGGGGTGGGTGAGGGGGGTCTGAGGGGGGAGAGGGGCTGAGTGCAGGATATATTTCCAAGTCAGGATGGTGAGTGACTCGGAGGGCAACCCCCCCCAGTGGTGGTGTTCCCAGGTATCTGCTGCCCTGTCCTTCTACATGGTAGAGGTGTGGATTTGGAGGGGATGCCAGTGAGGCCTCCAGCCATTTCCCGATCGCTTGGGCCTCAGGCAGGGAGTGGTCAGGGCTGATGAGCCCCCTTTCCGGATTTGATGCCCTTTCCCAAGGTTGACCACCTCCCGACCCATCCCCGGCTAGCCCTTGTTTTCCCAGTAATGTAACCACTAAACCTCCCCTTCCTCCTCTCCATCTTTCCACTGCTCACACAACACAAATAGGAGCAGGAGTAGGCCATTCGGCCCTTCAACCTGCTCTGCTATTCAATAAGATCATGGCAGATCTGATTGTGACTATAACTCAATTTTTCTGCCCATTCCCCATAACCTTTGACTCTCTTCTCGATCAAAAAACTTGTCCAATTCTGGCTCGAATATATTCACTGACCCAACTGCTGTCTGAGCAAGACAATTCCACAGAACAATGACTCTCTGAGGGAAGATAATTCTCCTCATCTCCATCTTAAGTGGGAGACCCTTTACTTGTAAACCGTGCTGCCAGTTCTCCCACCCGCACTGCGGGGGTCCAGGCTGACCATGCCCTGTGGGGCCGCTATCACCGAGGCTGCTGGAACTTGATGTAGTTCCAGCAGTGGCCACCTCACCCCGATGGCGCTGGTGGGAGCAGTGGCCAGAGTGGCTCTCTGAGGCAGGACTTCCTCTGGGGCAAGCGGCAGAAACCCCACCTACAGTCAATTAACGCTCCCCAGAGCAGCCGTGATTGGCACGCTGGTGTCCCTTGTCATGCGGGACAGGAAACCCCGTCATCTGAGAAATTTTGTCCGAAGCTTCAACAAGGAGAATTAGAATTGGAGGAGGGGGAGGAGGGGGAGGAGAAGGAGGAGATTGAGGGAGCGTTTAGGAGCAGCACATTAGATGGGAGGAACCTCTCAGATTGATCTACTGAAATAATCCCTCTCTAGTCAAGCTGACAGACGGGGAGGAGACCTACTCACCCTGCCAGCTTATCGAATAGCCACACACACTGCTGGAGTGTTACAGATACAGACACTCTCCACCCCACCCAGGAGGGTCCCAGGACAAGTGACAATCCAGATAATGCCTCGGGCCCATTGAGCACATGAGTGAAGCCTCACTGGGTGAATAGCCTGACAATAACCAATCCTCCAACGCTGCCAAGAGGCTTTGGATCCTTTGAAAATCAAACTAAAAGGCCCTGCAGTGGAACACCAATCAGCATCCTTGATTCTGGAGGCTGAGAATTCAAATCCACCCCAGCTGCTTGAAGACATTATTGTTCCAGAGCAGTACTCAGGCTGTGCTGCACTGCCAGAGGAGCTGTGCTTCACTGAGATCACTGTCATTCCAGAGCAGTACCCAGGCTGTGCTGCACTGCCAGAGGAGCTGTGCTTCACTGAGATCACTGTCGCTCCAGCGCAGTACCCAGGCAGTGCGACACTGCCAGAGGAGCTGTGCTTCACTGAGATCACTGTCATTCCAGAGCAGTACCCAGGCTGTGCTACACTGCCAGAGGAGCTGTGCGACACTGAGATCACTGTCATTCCAGAGCAGTACCCAGGCTGTGCTACACTGCCAGAGGAGCTGTGCGACACTGAGGTCACGGTCGTTCCAGTGCCGTACCCAGGCAGTGCGACACTGCCAGAGGAGCTGTGCTTCACTGAGATCACTGTCGTTCCAGTGCAGTACCCAGGCAGTGCGACACTGCCAGAGGAGCTGTGCGACACTGAGATCACTGTCGCTCCAGTGAAGTACCCAGGCTGTGCTACACTGCCAGAGGAGCTGTGCTTCAGCTGAGATCACTGTCGCTCCAGTGCAGTACCTGGGCTATGCTACACTGCCAGAGGAGCTGTGCTTCACAGAGATCACTGTCGCTCCAGTGCAGTACTCAGGCTGTGCGACACTGCCAGAGGAGCTGTGCTTCAGCTGAGGTCTCAGGCTGAAGCCCCGTCAACATTTTCAGCTGGAGAAACTAGGTCCAATGGTCACTGTTTCAAAGGAGCACAGGATGGTTCTTCCCGATGTCCCGGCCAATATTTATCCCTCAATCAATCCTCACTTAAACAGATTGTCTGCTCTGCATCATGGAAACATTGGAAATTGGAGCAGGAGGAGGCTAATCGGACCTTCGAGCCTGCTCTGCCGTTCAGTACTGTCACGGCTGGTCCTTCATCCCAATGCCATATTCCCGTACTCTCCCCGTCACCCTTGGTGCCATTCATATCTGAAGAATGATCTATCTCTTTCTTGAACACATTCAGTGACTTGGCCTCCACAGCTTTCTGCAACAGAGAATTCCACAGGCTCACTACTCTCTCAGTGAAGACATTTCTCCGCATCCCAGTCCGAAATGGTCTCCCCTGTATCCTGAGACTGTGTCCCTGGTCCTAGATTCCCCACCCCAGGGAAAACATCCTCCCTGCATCCAGTCTGTCCCAACCCTGTGAGAATTTTATACATTTCAGTCAGATCTCCTCTCATCCAGTGATACAGGCCCAGTTAGACCAATCTATTATCATGGTAGTATCAGCCCAGTGACCCACCGCTGCACTCCCTTATCACACTGCTGTTTGTGGGATCTTCCTGAGTTTGTGACAGGCACAACAGAAGTGAAAATTGATCTTTTGCCTTTTAATTGCCCGGTGTGTTTGTGAGCAGCTGCTGTTATATCCGATTCCAGACCATTTCGAAAACCTTGTCAAAGACTAGTGAAAACAAGAGAAGACCTTTGGGTACATCCGCCAGGCTGTGTTTATTCGCAATGGGGGCAGGGAGGCTGGAGGGGTCGGGGGAGTGGTGGGGTGGGGGGGGGGACCTGGTGTCCAGTTAACCATGGTCCAAATAGCCTTTCTCAAATTTGAATTTTACAATCCCATTGGAATGGGGGAATGGCAGTAAAACACAGTAAAAATCAAAATACATTGCCTTTGACTAAAAACTAACATGTGTAAAATACCATGTGTGTAAAATACACGTGTGTAAAATTCCATGTGTGTAAAATACCATATGTGTAAAATTCCATGTGTGTAAAATACCATATGTGTAAAATTCCATGTGTGTAAAATTCCATGTGTGTACTATACCATGTGTGTAAAATTCCATGTGTGTAAAATACCATACGTGTAAAATTCCATGTGTGTACTATACCATGTGTGTAAAATTCAATGCATGTAAAATACCATATGTGTAAAATGTCATGCGTGTAAAATTCCATGTGTGTAAAATATCATGCGTGTAAAATTCCATATGTGTAAAATATCATGCGTGTAAAATTCCATGTGTGTAAAATATCATGCATGTAAAATACTATGCATGTAAAATACCATGTGTGTAGAATTCCATGTGTGTAAAATGTGCGTACAATGCCACATGTGTAAATACTCACATGTGTAAAATCCCACCTGTGCAAAATCTTGCCCTTTGAGTCTGTAGCTCAGAGAAAGGAATTGGAGAATATCTGGGAGAAAGTTACTTGGAGCAGGCCTGGAGCCATTGATATCAATAATTTTGTAGTGTGTTGTTCCAGCCAGTACTTCCATCTTCCTCAACACATTTCCCCAGAAACTCTCTTGTTATAAATTAAACAGGCACAGCTTCCTGCTGCTTCGAGAAAGCATTAGGAGATCAACTGCTCCGAGGATTCAGTTAAACACTGCCTGGCGTTCCCAACTCCCCTGGGACGACAGAAACACAACAGGCTGTGGAGTAGAGGCTTGAACGTTAAACAGAGAGAGAGAGAGCCTTATATTAAACTAAACCAAATCTCTCCAATCAGATTAAATAACTCTGTGTTCCACCAGCTGAGTATAACGTTCCATCCTATTCCTGCTCTCAATCTTTATCCTCGCTATAGAGGGAGCACAGCGAAGGTTTACCAGGCTGATTCCTGGGATGGCAGGTCTGTCATATGAGGAGAGACTGAGTCGGTTAGGATTATATTCACTGGAGTTTAGAAGATTGAGAGGGGAACTCATAGAAACTTATACAATTCTAACAGGATCAGACCATAAGACATAGGAGCAGAATTAGGCCACTCGGCCCATCAAGTCTGCGCCGCCATTCAATCATGGCTGATATTTTTCCCATCCCCATTCTCCTGCCTTTTCCCCATAACCCCTGATCCCCTTATTCATCAAGAACCTATCTATTTCAGTCTTAAAGACACTCAATGACCTGGCCTCCACAGCCTTTTGCGGCTAAGATTAGACAGGGCAGATTCAGAAAGAATGTTCCCAATGGTGGGGGAGTCCAGAACTAAAGAACAAAGAACAAAGAAAATTACAGCACAGGAACAGGCCTTTTGGCCCTCCAAGCCTGCACCGACCATGCTGCCCGACTGAACTAAAACCCCGACCCTTCTGGGGACCATATCCCTCTATTCCCATCCTATTCATGTATTTGTCAAGACGCCCCTTAAAAGTCACTACCGTATCTGTTCCACTACCTCCCCCGGTAACGAGTCCCAGGCACCCACTACTCTCTGTGTAAAAAACACACCTCGTACATCTCCTTTAAACCTTGCCCCTCGCACCTTAAACCAATGCCCCCTCGCAATTGACTCTTCCACCCTGGGAAAAAGCTTCTGACTATCCACTCTGTCCATGTCCCTCATAATCTTGTAGACTTCTATCAGGTCTCCCCTCAACCTCCGTCATTCCAGTGAGAACAAACCAAGTTTCACCAACCTCTCCTCATAGTTAATGCCCTCCATACCAGGCAACATCCTGGTAAATCTTTTCTGTAGCCTCTCCAAAGCCTCCACATCCTTCTGGTAGTGTGGCGACCAGAATTGAATACTATATTCCAAGTGCAGCCTAACTAAGGTTCTATAAAGCTGCAACATGACTTGCCAATTTTTAAACTCAATACCCCGGCCGATGAAGGCAAGCATGCCGTATGCCTTCTTGACGACCTTCTCCACCTGCATTGCCATTTTCAATGACCTGGGTACCTATACACCCAGATCCCTTTGCCTATCAAAAGTCCTAAGGGTTCTGCATTTACTGTAAATTCCCTATCTGTGTTAGACCTTCCAAAGTGCATTACTTCACATTTGTCCGGATTAAACTCCATCTGCCATCTCTCCGCCCAAGTCTCCAACTGATCTATATCCTGCTGTATCCTCTGATGGTCCTCATCACTATCCGCAAATCCACCAATCTTTGTGTCGTCCGCAAACTTATTAATCAAACCAGTTACATTTTCCTCCAAATCATTTGTATATATTACAAACAGCAAAGGTCCCAGCACTGATCCCTGAGGAACGCCACTTGTCACAGCCCTCCATTCAGAAACGCACCCTTCCACTGCTACTCTCTGTCTTCTTTGACCGAGCCAGTTCTGTATCCACCTTGCCAGCTCACTTCTGATCCCATGCGACTTCACCTTCTGCACCAGTCTGCCTTGAGGGACCTTGTCAAAGGCTTTACTAAAATCTATGTAGACAACATCCACTGCCCTACCCTCTTCAATCATCTTTGTCACTTCCTCGAAAAACTCGATCAAGTTAGTGAGACCCTTATGAATGAATGGCGGAGCAGGCTTGAAGGGCCGAGTGGCCTACTCCTGCTTCTAGTTTCTATGTTTTTATATCTCTGTTCCTCAGGACTGGACAGTCTTAACTCACTCCTCGCTGCTCTCCTGCATTCCGGCCTCTGTAAAGCTGAGGTCATCCAAACCTCTGCTGCCCGTGAGGTAGCTGACAGGAAGCCCCATATCCCAACTACTCCCTTTGCTCGTTCTCCGACATCAACTCTTACTCAACCAATGTCTTGAGTTTAAAATTCTCATCCTTGGCTGGGAATGTCTGATTTCATTCACCCCGCCCCCGCTGCCAGCCGGAACGGAGAACTTGGCGCTCAGCCAAAACTCCATTCCCCACAGCGGGACTGGAGAACCCCAGCCACGGGCGAGGTCGGGGAATTCCAGCACTTGTTTTCAAATCCCACCACCTCTCCCTATCTCTGCAACTTCCTCCAGACTGAAAACCCTCTGAAATATCTGTGCTCTTTTCATCCTGGCTTCTCCAGCATCCTTGACTTTAATTTCTCCACCTTACTCAGCTGTGTCATAGAGTCAGTGGTTTACAGCATGGAAACAGGCTCTTCGGCCCAACTTGTCCATGCTGCCCTTTTTTTTAACCACTAAGCTAGTCCCAATTGCCCACATTTGGCCCGTATCCCTCTGTACCCATCTTACCCATGTAACTGTCCAAACGCTTTTTAGAAGACAAAATTGTACCCGCCTCTACTACTACCTCTGGCAGCTTGTTCCAGACTCTCACCACCCTCTATGTGGAAGAAATTGCCCCTCTGGACCCTTTTGTATCTCTCCCCTCTCACCTTAAACCTATGTCCTGTAGTTTTAGACTCCCCCTCCCTTTGGGAAAAGATATTGACTATCTAGCTGATCTGTGCCCCTCATTATTTTATAGACCTCTATAAGATCACCCCTCAGCCTCCTACGCTCCAGGGAAAGAAGTTCCAGTCTATCCAGCCTCTCCTTATAACTCAAACCGTCAAGTCCCCGTAGCATCCTCGTAAATCTTTTCTGAACTCTTTCTAGTTTAATAATATCTTTTCTATAATAGGGTGTACAGTTCTGTGCACTGGTTCATTCCTTCTAATCCTTTGTGGTTTGGAACAATACTGTTCAAAATGGTGGTGTTTAACTCAGTTGTACAGAGGTCTTCATAAGAATTCTTGGCAGTGTTTTGATTGTAGTCTCCGAACTCCATTTGTGCTCGAAGAAAGCTCAAGGCCATAGCCTGCTCTGGTGATTGGTGGATATCCCTTTAGCTGCCTGTAGCCTCAGGCTCTGGAATTCCCTCCCTCCTTCCCTCCATCTCCAGCTTGCTCACTCTCCTGCCTAAATCTGACCTCTTCGACCAACCCTTTGGTCACATGTCCTATATTCCCTTGGTGGTATTCTTAGTTTGAATATTTTGCAAAGCATCTTGGGACATTTCATTGTGTTAAAGGCGTTTTGTCAATTCAAGTTGTTTCTCACTCCCTCTTGATCTATCCATCCCTCTATCTAACTCCCTCTTGATCTATCCATCCCTCTATCTAACTCCCTCTTGATCTATCCATCCCTCTATCTAACTCCCTCTTGATTTATCCATTCCTCTATCTAACTCCCTCTTGATCTAGCCATCCCTCTATCTAACTCCCTCTCACTCTCGATCCATCTCTCTCATTTTATCCATCTCTCTTTCACTCTCTATCCATCTTACTCTCACTCTCCATCATCTCTCCTGGCCTCTGTAGTCATCCTTCTCCAGATGTATCTGTGGCACCTTGACAAGGAAGACTCAGTGTTTGAACGCTTAATTGTCTTTACTCACAGAAATGTAAAATAAAACAGTACAGCATACATGGCGGCACGGTAGCACAGTGGTTAGCACTGCTGCCTCACAGCACCAGGGACCCGGGTTCGATTCCCAGCTTGGGTCACTATCTGTGTGGAGTTTGCACGTTCTCCCCGTGTCTGCGTGGGTTTCCCCCGCGTGCTCTGGTTTCTTCCCACAGTCCAAAGACGTGTGGGTTAGGTGGATTGGCCAAGCTAAATTGAGTGTCAGGGGACTAGCTACAGTAAATGTATGTGGCTGTGGGGATAGGGCCTTGGTGGGATTGTGGTCGGTGCAGACTCGATGGGCCAAATGGTTTCCTTCTGCACTGTAGGGTTTCTATGTTTCTATATAGCCTGGTGGCAGAGATGAACAGGTCACTTGTGACAACAATAACCCAGTATAAGGCCACGCTACCAAAGATCTCACCTGTGCATGAGCAAACTTACTGATGCCATCAACGTACATATCCAATAGGAAAATGTTTAGTGTACACACCATAACAATATCTGTTTATTATCTCCCTTCATATCTCTCATTCTATCCTTCTCTCTCCTGATCCATATCCATCCCTTTATCCCCTTTATCAATCTAACTTTTGCATGTCTATTTGTCTGAAATCTTTCTGTTTCTCCCTTCACGTGTCTCTCTGTCTATCTATTAATTTTCTATCTCGTATTAACACACTGTATCGATATTTTTCATTTTTCCATGTTTGTAACTATGATGGAGACAGATTCACAGAGCGAGTGTGAGAGGCTGGAGAGACTGGGACTTTTTTTTCTGGAGCGTAGGAGGCTGAGGGGTGACCTTATAGAGGTCTATAAAATAATGAGGGGCACAGATCAGCTAGATAGTCAACATCTTTTCCCAAAGGTAGGGGAGGCTAAAACTAGAGGGCATAGGTTTAAGGTGAGAGGGGAGAGATACAAAAGTGTCCAGAGAGACAATCTTTCACACAAAGGGTGGTGAGTGTCTGGAACAAGCTGCCAGAGGTAGTAGTAGAGGCGGGTACAATTTTGTCTTTTAAAAAATATTTAGACAGTTACATGAGTACGATGGGTATAGAGGGATATGGGCCAAATGCAGGCAATTGGGATTAGCTTAGGTATTTTTTTAAAAAAGGGCGGCATGGACAAGTTGGGCCGAAGGGCCTGTTTCCATGCTGTAAACCTCTATGGCTCTATGACTCTATTAGTGGTTAGGACCTGGAGTGTACTGTCCGAGAGTGTGGTGGAGACAGATTCACACAGGATTTAGATAAAGAATGCGACAAACCTCAAAGATGCAAGCCACGAAACCTCGCTTGGGAAGAGTCAGTGATAGGGTGGCGTGTACATGGGGGTGTGGGGGTGGATTTAATGGGTGGGGAGAGTCAGTGATAGGGTGAGACTGTACAGGGGGATGTGGGAGGGGGGATGGGGGGGTAGAGTCAGTGATGGGGGAGAATGTACATGGGGATGTGGGAGGGGGGATGGGGGGGTAGGGTCAGTGATGGGGGAGAGTGTACATGGGGATGTGGGAGGGGGGATGGGGGGGTAGGGTCAGTGATGGGGGAGAATGTACATGGGGATGTGGGAGGGGGGATGGGGGGGTAGGGTCAGTGATGGGGGAGAGTGTACATGGGGATGTGGGAGGGGGGATGGGGGGATGGGGGGGTAGGGTCAGTGATGGGGGAGAGTGTACATGGGGATGTGGGAGGGGGGATGGGGGGGTAGGGTCAGTGATGGGGGAGAATGTACATGGGGATGTGGGAGGGGGGATGGGGGGGTAGGGTCAGTGATGGGGGAGAGTGTACATGGGGATGTGGGAGGGGGGATGGGGGGGTAGGGTCAGTGATGGGGGAGAATGTACATGGGGATGTGGGAGGGTTTTATAAACACGACGACCTTTCCTCATTCCAGACCTCTGCAACCGGTTGTTGGGAGTGGGATTGGGGAGAGCTGTGGGGGGTTTTGTTCTGGGGAACGGTGTGGAATTGAACACTGGTACAGAGCTCTGGAAGTTCTCATTGCTGGAACACAGCAGCCGTGTCAGTCTTGGTGAAGCAGAGTTCCCAGAATCTTCTCACGCACAAGGAGGTGTTTCTGGCCAAGTGCTTATTGAGGGAACTGTTCATTTAATCTCTGTCCCCTGGCCTGCTGCCAGACCTCTTCAATGCAATATTTACCCAGTCCCCTTTCGGAGCTTTGTTGGGAATCTGCTGGCACTGCCCTTTCACACGGATACCTGCTCCAATTTAATCAGTGGGGAGAATTTAATGAGGGGCCCCCAGGGGTCCCCAAACCCACCCCGGTGCCAATCTCATGGGTGAGACTGACCCCGCAAAAGTGGGGAGTCACCTGCAGCCAATCATCACTCGATGGGTCATTAATTGGCTCAGGATGAGAATCTACCCCACCCTCCAATCCGATGGATGACAGCTCTCTGGACCCAGCAGCGCCACCAGGAGTGATGGCCATAGCTGGGACTGCATGGAGCCCTCAAGGAAAATTGCTGCTGGAGTCAGTGAGGGAAATGTGGGGCAGGGATAGCAGGGAAGGGGTGAGGTGGGATGAGCCAGGGGCCGGGGTGGGGAGGTGTGGGGGGATCAGATGAGATTCCTGGGCTATGTGAGGAGGCCCTGGCGAGCAGAGTGATAGGGTGCCATGATTGACAGGCCAGTGAGAAGGTGCATGGGGGAGGAGGTGCTTTGGATGAGTAACGAAGGCACTGCTTTCTCGCCTGCCTAAACTGTGAGAGCTGTCAGAAATAACAGTGGGAAGAGGCCCTGTGGGGGTCATTAATCCTCCTTCCTCTCCAATCCAAGGAGATGCTCTCTCATCCCAGTATCATAGAATCCCTACAGTGCAGAAGGAGTCCATTCGGCCCATCGAGCCTGCACTGACAACAATCCCATTCAGGCCCTCTCCCCATAACTCAATTTATTTACTCTGCTAGTCCCCCTGCAACTGTACAAAACTCTGGTGCGGCCGCACTTGGAGTATTGCGTACAGTTCTGGTCGCCGCATTATAGGAAGGATGTGGAAGTGTTGGAAAGGGTGCAGAGGAGATTTACCAGGATGTTGCCTGGTATGGTGGGAAAATTGTATGAGGAAAGGCTGAGGGGCTTGAGGTTGTTTTCGTTAGAGAGAAGAAGGTTAAGAGGTGACTTAATAGAGGCATACAAGATGATCAGAGGATTAGATAGGGTGGATAGTGAGAGCCTTATTCCTCGGATGGTGATGGCTAGCATGAGGGGACATAGCTTTAAATTGAGGGGTGATAGATATAGGACAGATGTTAGAGGTAGGTTCTTTACTCAGAGAGTAGTAAGGGCGTGGAATGCCCTGCCTGCAGCAGTAGTGGACTCGCCAACATTAAGGGCATTTAAATGGTCATTGGATAAACATATGGATGATATTGGAATAGTGTAGGTTAGAGGGGCTTTAGATTGGTTTCACTGGTCGGTGCAACATCGAGGGCCGAAGGGCCTGTACTGCGCTGTAATGTTCTATATTCTATGTTCTATGAAGGGAAAATTTAGCATGGCCAATCCACCTAACCTGCACATCTTTAGGCTGTGGGAGGAAACTGGAGGACTCCGCACAGACAGTGACCCAAGCCAGTAACTGAACCCGGGTCCCTGGCGCTATGAGGCAGCAGTACTAACCACTGTGCTACCGTGCTCTCCTATTCTAACATTTGTAGGTTTTAGTCTTTATGGTAAGTGCGGTGGCGTGGCCCCTTTAAGGGGTGATCCTTTGAGGGCCGTGTGATTGGGCCGGACACTATGGAGAGGCTGAGCGGGAAGCAGAGCCAATCAGGAGTGAGGGGACGGGTCCTGGGATGGGGAGGAAACTCAGCCAAGGCCAGGGAGGAGACTGTGTGTGAGTTTCCATCAGACCCTCATCCTGAATACAGTCCCATTAATTTACTAAAACCTTTGTTGTCAGAGCCACAGCGAGTTTGCAGTTATCACAGTGGGGAAGCAAACTCTCTCACATTTCTGACACTGTGGAATGAAGAGATTTGAGCCAAACACTGAGTGATATTTGGACAGGACAGAGGCAACTGCCGCCCACTTCCCATCTGGTTGGTCAGAGACCCAGAAGAGAGAGGACAGAGACTGAGGCACAGGCTGTCTCCCCACAGAGAGGTCCGAGACACTCAACACTGGGACCAGGGCACCCAGCCAGAGGTGACCTGAGCCATAATCATTGGGAAGACTTGCCAATAGCAGAGAGGGGTAACCCGCAGAGTGAGAGAAGGAGAGAGATAACGGAGGAACAGAGAGAGATAGAGGGAGAGAGAGCAAAGGAGAGAGATAGAGACACAGAGACCGACAGAGAGAGACAGAGGGAGAGAGAGACACAGGGCCTCATTGAGAGAGAAAGAGAGAGAGTCAGAGAGAGAGACAGAGAGGAAGAGAGGAGAAAGGCAAAAAGAGACAGAGAGAGGGAGAAAGGACGAAAGACAAAGACAGGGAGAAGCAGAGAGACAGAGACTGAGAGAGAGAGAGAGAGAGACTGAGAGAGAGAGAGAGAGAGAGAGAGAGTCAGACCGAGACTGAGAGAGAGAGAGAGACTGAGAGAGAGAGAGAGAGAGAGAGTCAGACCGAGACTGAGAGAGAGAGAGAGAGAGTCAGACCGAGACTGAGAGAGAGAGAGAGAGACTGAGAGAGAGAGAGAGAGAGACTGAGAGAGAGAGAGAGAGAGAGAGTCAGACAGAGACTGAGAGAGAGAGAGAGAGAGAGTCAGACAGAGACTGAGAGAGAGAGAGAGAGAGACTGAGAGAGAGAGAGAGAGAATCAGACAGAGACTGAGAGAGAGAGAGAGAGAGACTGAGAGAGAGAGAGAGAGAATCAGACAGAGACTGAGAGAGAGAGAGAGAGAGACTGAGAGAGAGAGAGAGAATCAGACAGAGACTGAGAGAGAGAGAGAGACTGAGAGAGAGAGAGAGAGTCAGACAGAGACTGAGAGAGAGAGAGAGAATCAGACAGAGACTGAGAGAGAGAGAATCAGACAGAGACTGAGAGAGAGAGAGAGAGAGTCAGACAGAGACTGAGAGAGAGAGAGAGAGTCAGACAGAGACTGAGAGAGAGAGAGAGAGAGTCAGACAGAGACTGAGAGAGAGAGAATCAGACAGAGACTGAGAGAGAGAGAGAGAGAGAGTCAGACAGAGACTGAAACAGAGAGAGAGAGTCAGACAGAGACTGAGAGAGAGAGAGAGAGACTGAGAGAGAGAGAGAGAGTCAGACAGAGACTGAGAGAGAGAGAATCAGACAGAGACTGAGAGAGAGAGAGAGAGAGTCAGACAGAGACTGAGGGAGAGAGAGAGAGAGTCAGACAGAGACTGAAACAGAGAGA